>NC_081180.1:137143238-137307770 GCF_029867415.1 Vicia villosa | reverse complement strand
AAACAAACGTTAGTTAATCAATTTATTTCTTTTTTTTTGCTTCTTTTTTCTTTGCCTCATTTGGGCTTACAAGACAGAAATAAAATAAATGATCCTTCAGGTCTCCCGTGGACGCTTTCTCTTTGCCCCCAGGAATGTGTTGATCTGCTGTTCTTCTTGAAGCTGTCCGGTGAGCTCCAATATCCTTCTCTCATAGTCTTGACAGTATGATTTGAAGGTGTCTCTTTCCTCTTTGAGTTGAACCCAAGATTTTTGCAACTCTTCTAGGTCAGTTGGCATGTCCGGGTGTAGAATAACTTGAGGTTCATATCCTTCGACCTCTGGTTCAATAGTCACAGGTAGAACAGCAGGATATGGCATAAGGAGTTTTTGAGCATGAGTGCGGACCCATCTGAGGTAGGGTTCCATAGGAATAGAATTCCATTGCCCCAGAGTTTTGCTTTCTATTCTATAGACACTGCCCCATGCATGTATGAACCTTCGTCGGTGTCTATGAGAATCATTCTCGTAATCAAACACAATGCCATGGATAATCATGTCATGAGGACCGTTGCTCCTTGCATATCCGAATTGGCGTAGAGCTAAAGAGGGATTGTAAGTGATGCCTCCTTTGATGCCAAGGAGTGGCACATTAGGGTACTCTCCACAATGATCAATGATAGTAATGTCTCTTTGAAAGAAGTTGTTCCACCGGATATCTGAATGAGACAAAGACATAATCCTGCGAGACCATTGCATTCTTTGTTCATTTCTCAACACTGATCGGGGAAGATGAAATGTAAACCACCTAGCCAGTAGTGGTATACAACACATGAGAGTTCCTCGTTTCTTCATGGTACGAGTGTGCAGAGAATGTAGAATGTCTCCCAGCAATGTTGGTACCGGGTTACGGATTAGGAAAAGGTTGATGATGTGTACACTTATGAACTGGTCGGGATTTGGGAATAAAACCAACCCATAGATCAAAAGTGCCATAACTTCCTCAAAAGGTGGATAACTTTTGTTTTCTAGCAGTAGTCGAGCCTTTTCCAACAAGAACTTGGCAAGCAAACCCTTAACTCCACTCTTTGTTTCCCAATTGGACTCGATTTCTGATTTCCGCAGATGTAAAGCAGCATCAATGACTTCAGGTTTTGGAATCCTTTCTAAACCAGTGAAAGGTAATTGATTTCGAATAGGTAATCCAATTAGCTCAGAGAACTCTTCCAAAGTGGGTACCAACTGGTAATCAGGAAAGGTAAAGCAATGATGTTCAGGGTCAAAGAACTGGAACAGGACCCGTATCATGTCTTCTTCAAATTTTGAGGTAACCAAATGGAGTAGGTGACCATGCCTTTCAGTGAATTGAACATTCCTGGGGTATTCTGACACTAAGTCTTTTAATTCAGATGGTACCATTGAGATGTTGATTCGGATGTAATCTTTGGTGGCGGGAGCCATTACCTGCAAAAACAAAGGTAAACTCTTTGATCCTTGAAGTGTTTGGTGCAAAAATGATATGCTTATGATGCAAACATGTGGCACACAAAAACAAATCAAACAATAGCCTTAGGTTTAAAGGCTTGCATGGAGCTGATAGGTGATACCCTCCCCACTGAAGTTGAGTTGGTTAAAACCTGTCCTAGAATAGTATTCGGGTTCTATGATCCTTGGAAGTAACATCTCAATGCGGCGCTCGAGCGGCCGATCAAAATATTCCTCGAGGATAACTAACTTCGATCAATTTCAAAGCTAGCCACTTAATAGGCCACAAGTCAAGTTCAACTAAAAAGGTTCTAAGACAAATTAGTGTTTAATGATATTTCGGAAGCCTAATATACTCCTTGATCGTTTTCAAGGGACATCAGTATAAACCAAAGTATCGCACTAACGATGACTACCAGATCAACCGTATCGGTACATGCCGTACAGTTTCCTTGGTCTATTGTCATATACTTAAGGTATCTCGAGATTCGGGTTAGAATCTTTCACACAAGCAAAATACCCAAACAAACCTTTGAAAAATAGAGCAATCAAGTCAAACAATTGAAAACATCGACCTATTCTCTTAAGGTAACCCCTTTTGAAAACATTTTGTTTTTTGAAAGTATCTCCCCAGCAGAGTCGCCAGTTCTGTGGACCTCCGATTTTTAATTCCGGGCCATACCTCTGTTCTGTAGAGATACGTGAACTGACTCTTTTTTATCGCTTAATGCTTTCGCATTTTTGAAAATTCACAGAGTCGCCACCGACCTTTTATTTTATCCAATTAAGGAAAGGTTTATAAAAGAAACAGAAAAAAGACCTTTAAGAAATTCTGGGTAAGGGGGTAGGTTATACAAAGGGAAGGTGTTAGCACCCTTTGTATCCATGGTTATCCATGGGCTCTTAAGTTTGCTTAGCTCACTTGTTTTTCGGTCACTTTTCAATTGCTCTGGAATGCTCATATGTGGTTTCAAATACTTTTGTAAATTGAATTTTGTAATGATCCGTGTGTGGATGTATACAAAATGCTTGTTTATCTTTCGAAAGATGTTTTGAAAAGAACGTTAACTTTGTAATAATCCGTGTTTGGATGTATACAAAGTATTGTCTTTTTTGAAAGTTTTGTTTTGAAAAACAACAGTGTATGAGAATTTTGTTTGTTTTGATTTGAGCAAGCAAACTAGGAGGTCTACCTTGAGTTGTAAGGTCTTTATCCTATTTCCTTTAAAAATTTATCCTTTCACCGGATATAAACGCAAGGTTCGATTTTGTACTCAAAATAGTGGAATTTTGACTTTGATTTTGAAAAGAATGAGAAGGGATTTACCTTAAGAGGTGCAAGTGTGATTGTGATTGGATTCAGATATTTTATCTTTGAAGTTAGTGATCTAACGGTTCAATTTTATCTTTGACATACACGCAGTTTATATTTGCTGGAAATTAAAATGCGGAAATGTAAAGTGCGAAAAGTAAATCTACGCTATTACATCGATTGTGCAGGAAATGTAAACTAGCCTATTTACATGAATTTGACATCCTATACATTTATCTAGGAATTTAAATTGCAAGAAAAGTAAAAGGGCATGTTTTTGGATTTTTTATGATTGATTTTAATTATAATTAATACATGATTAATTAAATTAAAATGAAGAAAAAAGATGAAAATAGATTTAAACCTAGAAATTAAGTTTAAAATATGTACAAAATATTTGTCAATTAATTTTAAAACAAAACTAATTTTTTTTTGGAATTTTTGAAATTTGATTTGAAATTGATTTAAGCTAATTAAAACATAATTATACAAATAATTATACAAATAATTAAAACTTAAAGATAAAATTATTCAAAATAGGTACAAAATTAGTTTATAATATATAAACAATATTTAACATAAAGAACAATTTTTTTTATGATTTTTTGATTGGTTAGAATAATTAAAAAGCAAATATACAAACATATACTAATTAATTATGAAAAATATTGGAATTATGAAGAAAAATAAAATATTTTTATTTCAGAAAATAATATATTATTTTAGAAGTCTAAAAATATTTTTTGTATATTTTTTGGATTTTTAAAACTATTTTTAAATAATTTTGCAAAGAAAATTAAAATAGAAATAAAAAAAATAAAAGGATACGATCAGGTGTGGAAACTAAGTGATGTCCATGGTGTGGATCACTTGTCTGGAGCGTTGGATGAGCTGGTTAGTGGATCTTGTGGTTCAGATTGCAAATCACATGATGCACATGGTTAGAGGAATAGCATGTGATTATGCTGACTTTGAGAGTCCAGCGTGGGACCCACGTGCAGTTGACTGGCGAATAGAAAGATGAGGACAGGCCACGCGTGCAGTCAAAGGGTCCTCATCACTATTCATCATCTTCTTCAATTTACCTATGGAATTTGCTGCGGATTTACCTACAACGTTACCTGCGGATTTTCTTTGCTTTTTCCATACTTTTAGAGACCTGCAAAATCGTTAGTTCCAAACAATAAAAGCAACCCAGATCCCCTAATTAGGATGCTCTGAGTTCATTGGTGGTATTAGTTTTTTCATTTGGGGCCTCTATCATGGAAAACGAAAGGTTTACATCTTTGAAGCTCAAAAATGGTAGAGCTTCAAAACCACGTTAGAACTTGCATGTAATCGTTCGAATCTACTCTATGTCATGCCATGAGTCCATTCAAATGATTAGTTTGTATTATAGTTAAGCATTCACACGAAAACGAAAGCTACATGGTTATGAACATGAAGATGATCGTGAGCATGTTTAAGGTTGTTTCATTCACATGTTATGAGTCAATCCTTACCTATGATGTTATACAAGAGTAATAGGATGATTATTTTGTATTGATAGTGGCTGGAAATATGAAAACGAAAATTACATAAGTTATGAGATTTTTTGAGAATTTTGTGAAGTTGATGGCTATGCTCTTGATATATTTTCGTGTGTCTTGTTGTTGATGTATTCAGCTTCATTTATAGGCCAAAGGCTGCTTGGAAGTGAAGCTAAGAGCATTGATTGCTTGGTTGAAAGTTTGATTTTTAAATATTAAAAATCCTTGAATAATTGACCAAGTATTCCTCTCCTTTACTTCTCTTGCCTTGTACCTCATTTGGCTGCAGAAAAATGAAGATTCCTTGGGTGAGTCATGCTTGATTTGTAAGCTACTCTTTATCCATTCATTTTCCTTTTAATTTAATCTTAAAATAAGTTAAAATTATGCCAAAAATGGATAAAAAAGGTGTGGGCCTTGTCTTGGTCGTGGGAGGCCCATAATAACATGGCAAAGATGTTTGAACCATGAAAACTTGGCCCCATTTGGAAAAAATACATTTTTGAGCAATGTTGATTTCATGCATTTTCCCAAAATTTAGCCAACTTCAACAAGGTGTAAATCCCTCAATTTTTGTCATATGAAGGAGATCTTGCACTTTTTGGAAACCTCAAAGAGTCCTCTAACCAATGTCTTTGGTCTCATGTCAAAATGATTTTTGATGCTCCTTGTGTGTCCTTTTGAAAAAAGTGTCTTTTTGTTGACTTTGAAAATGACCTGTAATGTCTTTGATCATATTTTTCAAATGGTGAATCCAATGACCATGGGATCAATGGAATTTGAAAGATAATTGAATTTCCTTCAAAATGAGCTTTGGTTTGAATTTTTTGGATGAAGGATGAGAGAGTTATGATCAGTCAAAGTTGAGTTGACTTTTCAGGCAAAAACCCTAATTTTGAATCTTAGGGTTTTGTTGATTTTTGATCTTTCCTTGATGAATTATGATCATCCAATGATCAAATGATGAATCCTTTGACAAAATATGGACTTTGACAAAAAATTTCATTTTTGACTGTCTGTTGACTTTTTTGGTCAAACGGGTCGTCTGTTGACTGTTTGAGCTGCTGACGGTGCGTCTGAGTGAATTGAAGTTTGAAAATTTGTATGATGGTACTTTGAGATGTATGGATGTGTATGAAATCCATTTGAGCTCTCAAAAACTTGTTTCTCCTGTAAAAACAAGAAAACCCTAGTCAGGGACTGTTTATGTAGGAGACAGTTAAGCGTACCTGATTTTTGTGCAGTGTTGAGTCTCTGCTAATCGCGTGATATTCAGAAGACTTCTAGAACAAAAATCTTGGAATTTTGAATTGTGAAAGATTGATTTGATTGATGGTACAAAACACTGAGAATTGTACTGCCAGCAGTTTGGCTGTCGACTGACTGTTCAGGTATTGACGTAGCAGTTAGAGTGAAAAATCAACAGTCAAAGTTAATTTTCTTTTTTGTTGTTTTTGTTTTTGTTTTATGTAAAAAATGAAAGTTTATTTACATGACTTGTTAGAAAAACACAGACATAATAAATAACTAACATTTACTGTATGCGGGCAAAATTACCGATAATAACCCTGAAAATCATTTAATGCACAGAAAAATGAATATTTGACTGGCAGAAAACACACAAAATATTATCTTAGTAATTAAGCAATATTATGACAAATAGTACAACATTTAATACTGACAGTACAAATATTACATACTATATTGAACAGTACGACGAATAAACGGTACATTTAAGAAATAAGAATCACGGCAGACTTCAGGAATGACGGTTAATGACCCATGCTATGAACAATAACATGTAGATGATTGGGAGTGCAACCATTGCAGGTCCACACTCTTCAGGACTATGCAGGCATAAGAAAGTCATGATCACCGTAGCAATGGTGATGACTGTAAGAGACAGTGTCTCTATCCACTTTGCCATTCTGTCGGGAAAGAAGAAAGGATGGATTATGAAGTGGAAATTTGAGAGATGAATTAGAATTTGATGTGAGATTTTATGGAAGAAAATGGGAGGTATTTATAGAATGGAAAGGAGGATAGAGACGTTGGGGAATGATGTGATTCCGTACAAAAGGAAAATTTGAGTGGAAGTAAGATTTGAAAGAAAGTGTATGATAGTGTTGGGAAAAAGAGAGATGTAGAGAATAAAGTTAAGATTTGATTTTTGAAAAAGAGATTTGAAAAGATTTTTGAAAATAATGGAATATAGTACCAAAATTAGTGGGAAACAAAAGATAATAATAATCTACTTGTTACCAGTACAGTCTGAGTTTCCTGATTCTGCGCCTGCAAAAAAAAGATTTAACTCTGTACCAATTGTGTCAGTACTATTTATCTGTAAATAAATAAATAGCATGTGTGAAGTAATAAACAGCATTTGGCATTTGCGTAAGAATAAATTCAACTGCAGGCCAAATTAAGAAAAATTCTGAAAACTAAGTGTTTCATATATCAGGCTTTTTGATGAAATAAAAATCCATGATTATATGAGACTTTTAATTTTTAGATTGGAGTTTTTCTTGAAAAAAGATGCGGGCAAATTTTGGGGTATAACACTAGAATTAGGAACTATAGCAAACGTGCACGAAAATCCAATTAACAGTCCAGAATTGATCTACACATTATTACAAATAATAATACGCAAACAAATTTCATTATGGATGCATGAAGCATAGTAATCGAACAAGTTTAGATTAGTGCAAACCGTGGCGAATCGTGAGTGATTCTGGGTGCTTCAACGTGCGATGATGATTGGAAACGCTTCCTGGATGCCTTGGGAACGTGTTGAGATCGATTGGAAACCTTGAATTGGCGGATAATGCAGATTGGTAGTTTGAAATTTTGGTGAACTTTAAACTCGTGTTTTGGATTCTATGGCTGCAGAATTCGTGAACCCTTGCCCTTGGACTGTTTGTCTACTTATAGAGAGGAGTTTTAGGTTAACAAAACTGAAAGGAATCTTGTTGAATCTTGATTTGCAAGGTTTGGAAAATTTGATTGGAAATATATTTTCAATTCTTTCTAAATTAGTTCAACTCCAATATTTTTCCAACCAATTTTCATGGATCACGAAATTTATATCATTAATATGATATATTTGATTGGAATTGAGGCAAATTAAGATCTCTTACTATTTTATGATTTTATATATTTAATTTATGATTTAAAATAATAAAAACCATAAAATAAATGATAAAAAACCTAAAAATAAAAAGGAACTCTAGCCTTAGGGCGTGCATGGGCTTGTGGTAGAGATTGGATAAGAAGGAAATGGGCCCATTTGGAAATATTTGAATTTTTCAACCTTTTCTCTTCACATTATTTCTCAAAAATAGTCCAACTTTGACAAGGCATATCTCCCTCAATTTTTGAGGTATGGAGGTGTTCTAGGACTTTTTAGAAACCTTAGAGAGTCCTCTAACCAGTGTCTTTGGTCTCATATCAAAATTATTTTCCATGCTCATTTTATGTCCTTTTGAAAAAAGTGTCTTTTTGTTGACTTTTGAAAAGGTCCTATAATGTTTTAGTCCATATCTCTCAAACGAAGCATTTTTGGACTTGGCATGTGAGAGACAATTTTGTAGAGAATCAAATTTCCTTCAAAGTGAGCTTTGGATGAGAAATTTCTGATGTTCCATGTGAGAGTTATGGCTGGTCAAAGTTCAGTTGACTTTTCCTATATAAAACCCTAATTTAGAGGAATGATACTTCAATATGAGGATCTTGCCAAAAAATCAAGAGTTTTGACTTTGCTTTGACCACAGTTGACTTTTTAGGTCAACCAGTCGACTGTTGACTTTCTGAACTTTTGAGTGACCAGAGCTTTGAGATAGGCCTTGATACTTGTCATGGAGATAATGTGAGATGTATTGAGCCATATGAGATGCCTTGGAGCCATTGGTTCACTGATTTTCCTTTGGGTAAACCAAACCCTAGTTTCTGAGCTTTGTATAGGGGAATGTGTCTTGGAGCTTTGTGTATTGATTTGAATTTGAGTAGGAGAAATAGTATAGGCAAATTTTGGGGTATGACAGCCATGTCCCTCGAATATGAGGATACCTCAGCCATGTTGCTTCGGTAAATACAAAGGTCATAAAGTCCCTAAATGATGCTGCCTTCGATACACCAATATGACCTCGACCCTCGGAAGTTGCCTACGAAAGGCTGAGGTATCCTATGGCTGCCTACGAAAAGGCTATTCTGGTTCTTCCCTTAGACTACCTGCCTCCCTATGGCATGGGACAGTCTTATGGCGAACGAACTCTCGATGACCCTTCAACCTCCAAATGAAAGGCTTCCTGCCCTCTTATGGCATGGATAGACCCTTTCACCCTGAAAGGCTAAAAGAACATTTTTCATCTAACCAGGTAATTGCCCTTAATTGCTTTGCCTTGCTCTAAAACTTTTTCATATTCTTTCTCATAAGCCTTCAAAATGGCTACGCTCATTTACGAGCTAAAGTCCGTTTTCTATTCTTCTACATTTCTTTTCAAAACGAGCAAAGCAATTAAGAGCCCATGGAAAACCATGGATGCAAAGGGTGCCTTACACCTTCCCTTTGCATAATTACCCCCCGAACTCAAAATTTCTCAAAAGATTTTTTTATGTTTCTTTTAGCCTTTCTGATTTAATTTGGATAAAATAAAAGTCGGTGGCGACTCATGCTTAACCGCGACATTTCGATTAAAGTCAGTTCACCGTATTACAGAACCGGCGACTCTGCTGGGGAGAATTTTCTTATAAAAGAGGGGTTACCTTAAAAGTTTAGGAACACTTTAAATGTTTTCTATTGTTTGCTTTGTTTGTTTTATTTTTCAGGGGCGTTTTGGGAATTAACTGAAGGACGAATCCTACACCCGGATTCAAGTACATCTAAGATAGGAAGTGGCATAGTCATGGCGACCTCCTTCATGTATGTGGAGGATTGGTCAATATGAGAGTTCACGCTTAAGTTAGGCCTCTATGGGTGTTTGCATGCTTCTCTTGTATGAGGGAGGTTTGTGCGGATGTCCGTGGGTGAGTCGGAGCTTAAGGACCTTTAGTTACCTTTAACCCATCTTGACTTTTAGGAAAGTAGTGGGGGGACTACTCTTGATGTATGTTGAGAGCATAGTCGCTACCCGATACTACAACTCAGATAGGTTCTTTCTCAAAGTATCATTGCATGGTATGTATGTATCATGTTCGAGGGTGCTTTAGGAGGGCTGACAATTCTGGGTAACTCGGTAGAACCCGTTGCTGATATCATCCTTATCCTTAGAAATACTTTTGGGGAAGGGTATCTCACATGATCTAAACTCCATGCAAGCAGAGCCAAAGGAAATTGTGTGACTTATGTGACTTATGTGACTTGTGCGACTTGCTTATGTTTGCTACTAACCTTCGTTTCCTCGCAGGTTTTATTGAAAGGACTTGTTTGTCCTTACTATCTCACACTATGCCTAATGAACTGCATTCACATAACATCATTACATCATGACATCATAAGCATAACATGATTAACTAACCCTTTCAAGGATCTTAGGAATTTAGGGCGCACAATTTCAGGTGCTCTTATCAAGGACTGAATTCCTATCTAGGGGCAAGAGGATTTATTTTCCTCTGGCCACGTACCTTCCAATTCAGAGACTCGGCACCTAACAAGGGGCAAGAGGATTTATTTTCCTCTGGCCATGTATCCTCAAATTCAGAAGTATCCCGAATCAGAGTCTATGACCCACTGGATATGGTGAGCTTGATTCCCATAGAAGAACATCCAAAAATCAGAGTTCTTCAAACGAAGAAGCGACCGAATCATGTTCCAATGTTGCTGACTAAATTTCCAGAGATCCTTGAAAGCATTGCATTTGCATTCATAACATTGCATAACAGGTTTCCATAACAAGTCCTCATCTTTTCTCGCTGTTTATTTCAGCACCAATGGATCTCGAGCAATCAGTCAAAGACCTTCAGGCTCAGAATGCCCAGTTCCAAGCTTTGATTCTGAACTTGTCCAAGGGGCAAGATGAGCTGAAAACCATGCTGACTAAAAAGAAGAAGAAAGGCAAGAAGAATTTGGGGAAAAGGCTTAGACCGATCTTGCAACTCAGGGATGCCGAAGCCTCTGAAGACAGTGATGAAGATGAACAAGATGATGATGCTAGTGTCAAGACTGATGTAAAAAGTAACCATGATTCTGCCAAGCCTTCTGAAGAAGAAGAAGAGGACTATCACCATGAGGATGAACACCCTAATGACAAATACAAGATGTTAGAAGAGCGTCTGAGAAGCGTGGAAATTCAGAAGGTACCTGGACTGGATTTTGAAGAGCTTGGACTCGTTCCTGGGGTCGTTATTCCTCCAAAATTCAAAACTCCCGCCTTTGCTAAGTATGATGGAGTCTCCTGTCCCAAGATGCACTTGAGGTCTTATGTAAGGAAGATTCAGCCTCACACTGCTGATAAGAGGCTCTGGATCCATTTCTTTCAGGAAAGCTTATCTGGAACTCAACTCGAATGGTACTATCAACTGGAAAGTACCAACATCCATACCTGGGAAGATTTGGTTGTTGCTTTCTACAAGCAATACCAATATAATTCTGACCTCGCACCAACTCGCATGCAACTACAAAGCATGTCTATGGGCTCTAATGAAAGTTTCAAGGAGTATGCTCAGAAATGGAGAGATCTAGCTGGAAGAGTCAAACCCTCCCTAGCTGACAGAGAATTGGTAGATATGTTTATGAGTACACTGACTGGTCCTTTCTATAGTCATTTACTGGGAAGTTTATCATCTGGATTCACTGAACTTATACTGACTGGGAAACGTGTCGAGAATGGCATCCGAAGTGGTAAGATTCAAGCTGCTACATCCTCAGGTGCTACAAAGAAGCATTTCAATGAGAAGTCAGATTTCAATGCTGTGTACGGTCAGAAAAGGAGTAACCATGACCAATCCGTTGGGGCAGTCCTGATCTCCACACAGGCGCCTCAAAAAGGCCGTCAAAACAAGCAAGACATGCCTAAAAGACAATTCACAAAGATCAGTATGTCACTGGCTCAAGCATTACAACACCTATTGAAGTCAGAGTTGATCACTTTAAAGGATCCCCCCAAGAATCCTAGCACTTCTGCTCGTAGCTATAATCCCAATGTGAGGTGCGCATATCACTCTGATAGTCCTGGTCACGATACGAATAGCTGCTGGACATTGAGGAATAAGATCCAAGATATGATCGATGCTGGGGAAATTGAATTTGATCCTCCAGAGACTCCTAATGTATCTGCTAATGCCGTGGATGGCTAGAAGGAATGACTTTCAGATCATTAGTTTTACTTTCATTTTGCAAATTTCTATTCTGTTTGTTTAAACATTTGACTTATGATAGACATTATCTGTTTTAATAATCATCATCAGTGCATTGCATATGTTTGTCTTGAATAAATTATTTCGCTATCACTCGTTTAAAATTGCGTATTTACTTTGCATATGTTTTGTGTTTATTCAATTCCTGCTAAGCCGTAAGCCTTTTGAGGGAGGATGACGAAAATGATACCGCAACCTCATACAATATGCTTTTGAATAGACTATGTTGACGATGTACAGGAATTGCTTCAATTCCTAAACAGTGGAGATATAAGGATGTTAATCCCTCGTCAACCCCTTTGAGCCTAAGAAGTAGAAGTTTCTTTCTCATACAAATTAAACCCTTAATCATAACCTGGGGCAGGTGTCATACCCCAAAATTTGCCCGATCAAATCTACGTCTACTCATCCATTCAGGTTCAAAATTAAGAGTCATGGGGCTTGACATTTCTATTGTCAAACTCTCTCTCTCTTATAAATCAGGTTGAGTTAAACAATGGCTTAATTAGCAGATGTTGAGGATCCAAACGTTGGACCCAATTATTACAAGGGTTTTATCATTGTTCGGGGGTATTATGGGTTTATTGACATTTGTTTCGATTATTGTCATTATTTTTTTTAGCATTTAATAAATTCCATTGTTAATATTAATATTATTAGAATTATTATTAGGTAGTATTAGGATTAATATTAGGTTTTAATTAATTGAGTTTACTAGTATTAATTAGGTTTTTTATTATTAATTATATATTATTATTATTTAGGTTAGAATATATTATTAGTAGTTATTATTATTATTATTTACCATTATTATTATTATTATGAATTATTGTTATTATTAGTAGGATGTAAAAATAAAATAAAATAAAAAAAAAGTCAATTTGTGAGTAGTCGTGAGAATTGGAAGGAGAAGATTTGGTTTGAGCAAAATAAGAAAAATAAGATTGGAGAGTTTACAATTTGATTGGCAATCAAGTGGATCCAATTTGGTTAACCTAAAAAAAGACCTCCCTCATATATATTGGGGAACGTTGAGATGCAAGGGGGGGATTGGCCGCAGGAGGACGAGACCGAAGAACAAAAAAATCAAGAAACAAGGTGGGTTCAGTTTCGGCCATTGCAGCAATTCCAAAGGATTCTGAAGATCCCTTTGCCTTCCCACAGAGTTTCTGAAGCGATCTAGACATCCCTCAAGCCTCTCCACGCGCAAAATGGACGCCTGACGTTCACGGTTTGGTCGTATATTTTTTAGATTCGATTTCTTAAATTCGTGCATTGGAAATACGTTTTGACCATATATATGTGTTCGTGTGAATGTATGGAGCAGGTTTGAGTCATTTAATTAAGTTTCTGATGTCAATATGTCAAACCACCATTGTTGGGTTTCTTATAGCTTGAAAAGGGGATTGTTGATACAGGAGAAATTAGGAGAAAATATTGTCATGGACATGTTTAGGGAACGATTCCGAGTTGATTCATGGCTTCTTCTTAAATTTATATTACGTATTAGTGATTTTTTGAGAATTTGCAGGTCTATGGCAGCATTCCAAAACCGTTGCCAAAAGTCCTATGTTTAGAAAAAATAGATGGAGAAGACGATACAGGCTGAACGCGTTTCTGTTTTTTTATTGTTTTTTAAGTCGCTTCTTTTTTTTGTTCATTACTATATGTGTTTCACTAAATGACACCAAACGAATCTCGGCGTGATGGCTGAAGGGAGCATGCATTATATGTCAAGACCCAGGTTCGAATCTCCCAGGCGACAGTATTTTTAATATTTGAATGTCGTGGAGAGTGGGTGGATCTAGTGCATGCACGTTATGCATGAACACCATATGCCCTCTCCATTCAACCATCAGATTGCCACCACCGCCAGATCCAACGCACACAGGACTGGGGATTCATCATGCACCCTCAAAACATCAACATACAGGATCAGCACCCAAGGTTTTCTTAATTGTTTTGTTATTTATTTATTTGTTTGATGGTTTTATTAAATCAATATTTTTTAGTGTATATAATTGTTAAATTAAATAATTAAACTAGGATTAGGGATATTATTATTTAAGATTGTTTTCTCGATTATTTTCCCGGTTACCCGATTTAATTAATATTATAATCATAAAAACCTAGAAATGGTGACATAAGATACTAGGGTTCGCCCAATCCCATTGGCCACGTGGCCAAGGATATTAGGATTTAATTTATTATTCGTTCCGACTAAATCTATTGGTCGTGATGGTTAATAATCGATTAATTTAATTAATCAAATCCTATAAATTAAAATACAACTATTTTGCTAAATGGTTTTAACCATCTTATTGGTTATGATGATTAGCATACCTTATCAATTTGTTATTATTTGTAATCGAATCTATCGATTATGAGGGATAACGATAAATTAATAAATCAATAATAAAACATATTAATTCATTATTAGTGATAATCGAATCAATCGATTTGAATTGGTAATGATGCAAAACCCCAATCTTTTAACTATGGTGATCAAACCTATTGATCATTGCGGTTAATTGTGCCAAATCAGGGTTGTACGCCCAAACAACTAAAACACACTAAACCACGATACTACAGGATTTTTATCCTGGGCAACTCAAAATGCCCTTCAAATCAAATTCAAACTGCGATAGGCAATTCGAAGAGCCTCAAAACAACTTCACACAATCTCTATAATCAATTCTAAGGGCGTACAACCCGTCCCCCGAACTACGTAGACTCTGATCCTCCATAAGGAGGTACGTAGGCACTTGGCAACAAGGCGAGTCCCCCACCCTAAAATCTCAATTTTCCCCTTATTCAATTCTTTAGCATAAACCTTACCTTAATACTCTTAGCCGTCAAACCTTTGCCTTAGATTCAAAGCCAATAGGAAAGGGTTGAGGGTGCCTAACACCTTCCCTCGACCTGAATATAGTAACTTACCCTGAATCTCACATCTGCGTAGGGTTTCCTATTCGCCCTTCAGAATAGGTGGCGACTCTCTAAGTTAAATTTTTTAGGCAGGTTGCTACAGCTGGCGACTCTGCTGGGGACACACTATAACGGTGAATTACTATGCTCCTATAGGTTTTGGCAGGGTTTAGGTTTGGCGCATTTCAGGGTTGGCAAACCTGCCATTTTTTAGGGTTTAGGGTTTGGGGGAAGGTTTATCTTTTTTTAAAAAAATATAAATAATGTTTAATTTTTATTTATTTATCTTTAATTTCATCTATTTATATCATTTAAAATAAACATCTGTTTACTTAAATAATATCTTTACATTTACATATTTGCTGTTATTCGCATTTTTTTAAATTGTAAGCAGCCGGATTTCGAGGTTAGTATAAATATTCAAATTTTATTTATTTATTTATTTTCCTCTGCAATTTCATTACTGCAATGTAATTAAATATTTATTTAAGTGGATATTTCTATTTCTAATGCATCTGTTGGGTATACTATATTGTTGTTAAAACCTAAGTGTGGGAGTTAACTTTGAGACCAAAAGGGGACATGAATCGCCTTACGAGTCTCACTGATAACTCCACTCGGAGTGGGTTGGGTATTCGGAAAGGTCCGAAACGAAGCTTGACTTTGTGGAGGGCTGGACTGGATACTTAGCTGATCTCTCCGGGAACCTACCCCAAAAATTCGAACCTCATGGATAAAATGAGTTGTTCCAAAATCCGAAGAGACGAAAAAGTCTCGGAGGCTACGAACGACCCCATGAGACCTTCTAGAACACTCCAAAAAAAAAAGGGTAGGCTCCCTAGAGCCGCTACGTCGAACCTATGAACCTAGGACTTTTGTGCTGCTGTGCTCTTTATATGTTTGCAATTTATATACTTCGAATATCTATGCGTTTTGATTTTGCAGGTATCCCTACATGGTCCCTAGCCTGTAGGGACCCTAATTTCTAAAGACCGTGTCTTTCCCACGGAAGACATCACCATCTATGCATCCCCTAGCCTGTGGGGATTTTATTTTTATATCCTTGTATTCTTGCAACTACGCGTCCTTCCCACGAAGGACATTTCCATTAACGCACGTCAATTGGCCACTCGATGGCCATGCGATTCAGTGATTGTCGTGAACGGTCACCCCGTGCTTGCTACTACGTACTCCCTAGCATACAGGGATTTTCTGTTACGTCCACGTGTTTTCACAATGACGCGTCCTTCCCCGAAGGACAACTTCACTAGCATGCGTTCGATTGGCCTCTCGATGGCTATGAAATCTAGTGACTGTCCTGAACGGTCACTCCATGCTTATTCCCGCGCACCCTCTAACTTGTAGGGTTTGGATCTCCATTTACACATCACATCCCTAGCCTGTAGGGATTGCTCTTCGTCCATATCGTCCTTAGATAGGTTGTGTTCCGCATAGAGAACCTTCCCACGAGGGACAAATTCATTGGTACACGTCAATTGGCTTCTCGATGGCCATGAGATTTAGTGACTGTCTTGAACGGTCACTAGCCGCTATCTTCTGCATACTCTCGAATCCAAAGGATTTCAATTGGCGTGTCATAACATTTATCCTGCAAAGATTCCAAGAGGGTCTAATGTCGCCTCTAAGGCTATCCCTAGGATCATGTGTTACACGTCTGCATTGCATACACGGAGTTACAATATAAGGAGTCTCTCGCTTACGCGTGCATTTGCATTTTCATGCATTCATACATTCACATTTGCATTTCTATCTTCGCCCGCATCCATACCAACCGTGCTAGCCGGTTTCCCGAAACTCCCAAAAAATCAAAGGATCGTAGACTACGGATCAAGGAGAATAAAAGATCTTAGTCTTGCTAAAGAGAAAAAAGATGCCTTTCGCCATGCCAGCCGCATGTCCATGCCTTGTCATAACAGGATTATGAATACAATGAAGGTTGTCATCGAGCAAGGATTAGTTCAACAAAGAGTTCCCTCATAGATACACTCAAGATGTATCTAGTTATAAATGGGTTCATCTTAGAACATATCAAACTTTCGAGGACGCTCTACGATAACCTAGGGGCAAGGATTAGTCCAACCGGGGCAATACCCTGAGCAAAGATGCATGACTGCAATGGAAGGAATGCGACATATGTCAGCCCCACACCAAGAAAAAAGGGTCATAGGTGATACTATCCTTAGGAAAAGCAAAAGAGGTTCAGTCAAAGGAAACTCATGAAGTTCCGATACGACGAAAACCCACCGCTAACGATTTATTCCCGCCAGGTTTGACATGTCCAAAGAAAATTCGAGGTTGCCCTCACTTCTATAAGTTTAAGAATCTAAGGAGTGAAACAAGGTCAGTGGATCTACAAAGGAGATTATCCCTAGGATCAATAGGTGTTTACCGTGCTCACAATTTCAACCCTTACGACCGCTAAGTGTTACCCAAGATAAAAGTTGTACCTTCGGATTAGTAATTCTAATGGGACAACCATGCAGGTTTTGGAGTCAATTCATTCGCTTCATTCGTTCACTACTACGACTTTTCATTGGCACACTTCTATTTTCAATTTCAAATTTAGGAGTATTAACAAACGTGAGGGAGAATGACGAATAGAAATAACTAAGTCCAGCTAAAACATATGCTTTCAAGGTAAGACCGAGCCGAGGATGTACAGGCATTGCTTCAATTCCTAAACAGTGGAGATATAAGGATGTTAATCCCTCGTCACCCCCTCGAGCCAGGAGTTGGAGTTTGTTTCTACTTTTCAAATAAACCTTGATTTTAACCAGGGGCAGGGTAGACTTCAATTAATTCAATGGTGTATTTTGGTTGTCAAGAGAATCAGTCAATCCAAGCAAGGGTTCAAGCATAAGGATCAAGCAAAGCAAAGGTTCGAGCACATCTTCTTCCTCATTACATCATTCAAGATCGAGGAAGTATCAAAGGCGAAGCTTGCAAATCAAAATCAATATGGCAGTCACAGCATTCCATATCCGAGGATAAAAACTCAAAAGGAGTATTCACAAAAAGGAGAAAAAAACGCCCGCTAAGTCAACAAAAAAAAAACTGCTTAGGCAAAAATTAGGGCATCCCGATGGATCAAACTCAAAGGAGTTGGTTCATGCAAAAGAAAGGGATAAAAACAAAGGCGAAATACAAATGATAATCTTGTGACTGCTAAATCATCGAAGTTTCCCAACAATGCTTGGATCTTTACAACATTTTCCATCAAAGCGTGGATCTCTACTAAGGCTTTTGCTCAACATCGAAACTGAAACGATTCTCTTGCAAACAAAGCACATCCATTGGATTAGTAGAATTTTTAGGATCTGGAGAACATCAAGGAGAAAGGGGTGGGATAAATAAAATTTTGAGCCTTATATCCATTGTTTCTTAAAACATGAACCAGGCCAAGTTACAACATTTAAAAGTCCTAATTGAGGCAAGGTTAACCATGAAAGCATGTTAAGCAGGATTTGTTATACTGACTCCTAGGTTTGTTAAAACTATCTCTAACCAATGTGCTTCTTCAAGCATTCTTTCCAAAACCATCCAGTCCTAATTCATAACGGACTTCGATTTCAAAACTTGCATACGCATTCCATTGGAGCTACTTCTCAAAAGGTACAACACCATCTACGAGTATACACTTAGCATCGAGGAAATCTCGAAATTGGTTTAATCAAAGGTGATCATTTCTAATAAAGACCCTGGAGTCGGGGGAACCACATCCAGAGGGTTCTCCTAAACAGGGGCAAAAATGTCAAGGATCGCAGGGGCATTCAATCAAACATCCTATTAACTAGGGGCACTCTTTCTAAGGGTCAATCGACTTGGGGCACACCTCGAAGCAATAACAGACAGGGGCATGTCAAACAGGGGAAGAATTCAAATTCAAAAGGATAGAACACTATGGATAGTCCTCCATAACCTGGAGATCAGGGGCACACCCTTCAATTCAAACGTCAACGCATATGACAAGGTTATTTCCCGGGGCACTTCCTTCATAACTTGGAGATCATAAGCGCCCTGTTTCCGCTGAGCACTGGGGCATGGGGTGTCAAACCCATAAGGCGAAAAATTCAAAGGCTAAAGGTGTGGAGAACCCCCAAAGGTTAAAGGCGTGGAGTATTTTTAAAAAAAAAAAAATCAAACTGGGGCAAGACACACAACAAAAGGAAAAGGCGTTCTCGCACTTTACAACTTCGAACAAATATTTCTCCTAACTACGATCATCAAAGTTCAAAAACATGTATCGGGGAATCGCGCTAGCATCACACCCCACCTTATCAAACAAACCTACAACTCCAGCGAGCTATATACGCTTTGGTTATTAACAACCTATCATTAGGGCATCATGCAAATACATAAATCATGCATTGCATACATGGGTTGATACATTACACCATACCTTTTCGGGTAGTCTTCTTTAAGACAAATCTCACGGTCCTTTCTAGGAGCCTCCTCAAACAGTCTTATTCAAGACGAATGATCACCATTTCCAAAAAACCTTTTTAAGTAGTCCTCTTCAGGACATTCTTTCTTTAAGCACCTTTTCAGGTAATCTTTTAAGACGTTTCTTTTTCCAAGCACCTTTTGAGGTAGTCTTCTTCAAGACATTTTCGTCTAAGCACCTTTTTAGGTAGTCTTCTTCCAGACATTCTTGTCCTAAGTACCTTTTCAGGTAGTCCTCTTCAGGAAATTTTAAGTACCTTTTTAGGTAGTCTTCTTCAAGACAATTTGTCTTCCTTTTTTCAAGTGGTCTACTTTAAGACATTCTACGAACCTTTTTAGGTAGTCTCTTTAGACATCTTTCAATCTCTTCAGGTGGTCTTCTTTAAGACACTCTACGAACCTTTGTAGGCAGTCTTCTTTAAGACAAATTTCAACCCTTGCTAAGAACCTTTTCAGGTAGTCGTCTTTAAAGACATTCTCCATTCCTTGCTAAGAACTTTTTCAGGTGGTCTTTTTTTAAGACAAATTTCTATCTACTCTAAGAACCTTTTCAGGTAGTCTTCCCTAAGACAAATGTTCACATCCATTCCAAAAAAAAAAAAACCTTTTCAGGTAATCTTACAGAAGACATTACTCCGTTCCACTCATTACGTCAACCAAACATACACATATGCATAAGCATTATCCATATACATAAACATTACAAAGCCAGCATAAGCATAGTCAGGGTATAGGTGCAAGCATGGAGTAAACAAGCTCAATGGGTTTAAGGAGATAAAATCTCAGGATTGCATCATCATTAGCATACATACATACGCATTAGCATACGCATATCATCTAGTGCATTTACACATCACAAAAAGCCCAATTTCTATTGGCAGTCCAAACCATCATTAAACCCAGTTCCCGTCTGGTAATCAGTTCCCGTCTCACTGTTACATCAAAATTCAAATCATACTACAAAAGCCTAGTTTCCAACCCTCGTGTTGTGATTGGTGTATTTTCTCCGACCCTCGAGTCGTGAGTCTCCGAACAGGTAAATCTTTTCCATGCAGGTAAGTTTGCTAGAACTATAGCAGGCGATCACTTTTATGCAGGTACGCTTGTCAGAACTATGGCAGGTAATTCCTTTGGGGCAGGTGAATTGTCCGAACTAGGACAGATGATCCTATTGGTGCAGGTGAACTTGCTAGAACTATAGCAAGCAATCCTATTGGGGTCCAAACTGCGAGTAGCTTACCAGCACTATGGTAAGTGAGAGATACAAACTGCGAGTAGCTTACCAGCACTATGGTAAGTGAGAGATATAAACTGCGAGTAGCTTACCAGCACTATGGTAAGTGAGAGATACAAACCGCGAGTAGCTTACCAGCACTATGGTAAGTGAGAGATATAAACTGCGAGTAGCTTACCAGCACTATGGTAAGTGAGAGATACAAACCGCGAGTAGCTTACCAGCACTATGGTAAGTGAGAGATACAAACCGCGAGTAGCTTGCCAGAACTATGGTAAGTGAGAGATACAAACTGCGAGTAGCTTGCCAGAACTATGGTAAGTGAGGGATACAAACTGCGCGTAGCTTTCCAGAACTATGGTAAGTGAGAGATACAAACTGCGAGTAGCTTATCAACACTATGGTAAGTGAGAGATACAAACTGCGAGTAGCTTATCAGCACTATGGTAAGTGAGAGATGCAAACTGCGAGTAGCTTGCCAGGACTATGGTAAGTGAGAAGTCCACAAACTGCGAAAGCTTGCTGACCATAGCAAGCCAATTACACAACCAACAGAAGGTCCTCGCTATTCCTTTTCAGGAACCTTTCCAGGAAGTCTTCTTCAAGACGTATTCCATCCTTTCTAGGAGCTTTTCCAGGCATACAAGATTCTTCAAACGATTCCTCAATTGGGTTTATCACGTTAGTCCCTCGGCAGTGATATTCTCCAAAACATCACCAATAACAATCAAAGGTGCTATCTTTCTTTTCAGAATTACTAACATACTTCGATTAACGTAACTAACAATCATGCATCATTTCAACTAACTAACCTCATTCATACATAATGCATATACATGCATCACTCTCATTTATCTTGAGAGGCTCATCGCATCATACATTGCATTGCATAAATTTCAGGTTGCCTTTTTAGGCCGTGCTACAAAAAAAACACAGTGGTCCCTTTCCAAAGCGTTTGCTCCGCACTCTGAAAGACGGTATTCACCTCGGATGGCATCTATAAGCCCATCTCCTACAGAACTTCTTCCAAATAGATGCAAATTTTAGGGCATTCTCAGTGTTCAATCATCTTCCACCTTTAGATCACGATAGGCAGACGTGCCTATCCGATTCTTCAGGTTCAAGAAGATTGAACAGGGGCAGCTGTCATACCCCAAAATTTGCCCGATCAAATCTACGTCTACTCATCCATTCAGGTTCAAAATTAAGAGTCATGGGGCTTGACATTTCTATTGTCAAACTCTCTCTCTCTTATAAATCAGGTTGAGTTAAACAATGGCTTAATTAGCAGATGTTGAGGATCCAAACGTTGGACCCAATTATTACAAGGGTTTTATCATTGTTCGGGGGTATTATGGGTTTATTGACATTTGTTTCGATTATTGTCATTATTTTTTTTAGCATTTAATAAATTCCATTGTTAATATTAATATTATTAGAATTATTATTAGGTAGTATTAGGATTAATATTAGGTTTTAATTAATTGAGTTTACTAGTATTAATTAGGTTTTTTATTATTAATTATATATTATTATTATTTAGGTTAGAATATATTATTAGTAGTTATTATTATTATTATTTACCATTATTATTATTATTATGAATTATTGTTATTATTAGTAGGATGTAAAAATAAAATAAAATAAAAAAAAAAGTCAATTTGTGAGTAGTCGTGAGAATTGGAAGGAGAAGATTTGGTTTGAGCAAAATAAGAAAAATAAGATTGGAGAGTTTACAATTTGATTGGCAATCAAGTGGATCCAATTTGGTTAACCTAAAAAAAGACCTCCCTCATATATATTGGGGAACGTTGAGATGCAAGGGGGGGATTGGCCGCAGGAGGACGAGACCGAAGAACAAAAAAATCAAGAAACAAGGTGGGTTCAGTTTCGGCCATTGCAGCAATTCCAAAGGATTCTGAAGATCCCTTTGCCTTCCCACAGAGTTTCTGAAGCGATCTAGACATCCCTCAAGCCTCTTGTTATACCCCAAAATTTGCCCACATCTTTTTTCAAGAAAACTCCAATCTGAAAATTAAGAGTTTCATATAATCATGGATTTTTATTTCAAATATCCTAGCATATGAAGTACTTAAATTTCAGAAACTTTTCTTATACAGTAGCTTGGCTTACAGAGGAATTTATTCTTACGCAAACGCCAAATACTGTTCATTACATCACAAATACTATTTATTTATTTACAGATAAATAGTACTAACACAATCATGCAGAGTTAACTCTTTTTGCAGGCGCAGAAGCAGGAAACTCACACTATACTGGTAACAATTGTTTTTGGTTTCCCACTAACTTTTGTACTATATTCCATTATTTTCAAAATCTTTTCAAATCTCTTTTTCAAAAATCAAATCTTAACTTGTGTGTTTTCTGCCAGTCAAATATTTCTATTTCTGTGCAGTAAACAATTTTCAGGTTATTATCGGTAATTTTGCCCGCATACCGTAAATATCAGTTATTTATTATGTTTCTGTTTCTAACAAGTCATGTAAATAAATTTTCATGCTTCACACAAAACAAAGACAAAAATAACAACAAAAAAGAAAAGAAAATTAACTTTGACAGTTGACTTTTTCACTTTAACTGCTGCTTCAGTACACGAACAGTCAGTTGACAGACAAACTGCAGACAGTACAACTCTCAGTGTTTTGTACAATCAATCAAATCAATCATTCACAATTCAAATTTTCAAAGATTTTTGTGTTAGAAGTCTTCTGAATATCACACGATTAGCAGAAACTCAGCACTGCACAAAAATCAGGTACGCTTAACTGCCTCCTATACAGACAGTCCCTAATCAGGGTTTTTCTTGTTTTAACAGGAGCAACAAGTTTTGAGAGCTCAAGTGGATTCCATATACATCCATACATCTCAAAGTACCATCATACAAATTTTCAAACTTCAATTCACTCAGACGCACCGTCAGCAGCTCAAACAGTCAACAGACGACCCGTTTGACCAAAAAAGTCAACTGACAGTCAAAAATGAAATTTTTTGTCAAAGTCCATATTTTGTCAAAGGATTCAACATTTGATCATTGGATGATCACAATTCATCAAGGAAAGATCAAAAATCAACAAAACCCTAAGATTCAAAATTAGGGTTTTTGCCTGAAAAGTCAACTCAACTTTGACTGATCATAACTCTCTCATCCTTCATCCAAAAAATGTCAACCAAAGCTCATTTTGAAGGAAATTCAATTATCTTTCAAATGCAATTGATCCCATGGTCATAGCATTCACCATTTGAAAAATATGGCCAAAGACATTACAGGTCATTTTCAAAGTCAACAAAAAGACACTTTTTTCAAATGGACACACAAGGAGAACCAAAAATCATTTTGATATGAGACCAAAGACATTGGTTAGAGGACTCTTTAAGGTTTCCAAAAAGTGCAAGATCTCCTTCATATGACAAAAATTGAAGGATTTACACCTTGTTGAAGTTGGCTAAATTTTGGGAAAATGCATGAAATCAACATTGCTCAAAAATGTTTTTTTTCCAAAAGATGCCAAGTTTTTGTGGTCCAAACACCTTTGCCATGTTACTATGGGCCTCCCACGACCAAGACAAAGCCCACATCTATATTATCCATTTTTGACATAATTTTATCTTATTTTAAGATTAAAATTAAAGGAAATTGCATGGATAATTGATGGCTTGATCTCCAAGTATGACACACCTCCAAAGTCTTCATTTTTCTGCAGAAAATTGATGCCCAAGGCAAGAGCATTGAATGGAGTCAAGGATTGGTCAAAAATTCAAGGTTTTTAATATTTTAAAAACCAAACTTTCAACAAAGGCAACAAGGCTTCTTGCTTCACTTCCAAGCAGCCTATGGGCTATAAAAGGAGCAGCATACCTCCACAACAAAGGGAGACACGAAATATAGCAAGAGTATAGCCAAGAAATATCAAAAAATTCTCTCAAATTTCCATAACTTTGTAAAATTTCAAATTCAATTCTCCAATCAATATTAATACATACCAAGCTTTCTAATCATCTTATCAAACATCATAGAGTAAGATTGAACTCTAAATATAGGCCCATGAGAGTCGTATAGTGCATACAAGTGTTCTTCATGTATATATGCATTAACTTTCGTTTTCATATTTGCAATTAATTTCCATACAAACTAACCATCCTAACATGTTTATGGGGACATATATGGGTGATCTGGGCCTTGACATAATAGTTCCCACGTGAGAATCACTCAACACCATTAATGGATGTTCATGCATGCTTAAACTTTAATACCTTCGAATCTATAGCTACAAGCATCAAACAAAGAAACTAATACCACCAATGAACTCAGGGCCTCATGTTTAGTGGATCTGGGTTGCTTTCATGTGTTGCTAACGTGTATTTTTTGCAGGTTCAGAAGCTATAAAAAACTGCATGATTTATCGTAAAAATAGAGGGGGTTTAAAACCCCCGCTATCTGTTTGAAAAAATGAATGAGACGGAGGTTGAAGACGACCACGCGTCCAAGCGTGGTTCGTCAGTCAAGGCTGACTTTTCCCTCCGCTCACGTGGCTCTTCATCATTGGAAGGTCAACCAGTCTCCCATCCACGCGTGCACATGTGGGCCCCAGTCAGAAAGTTTGAATTCTCCTTGAATTCAGTACATGTTCCCTACCATCATATCATGCACCTACAAATCTGGACTCTTGATCTCATCAATCTAACCATCCAACGCACCATAACACACAGCCACACCATGGACTCTCACTCAATCACTACACCAGATCAGTATCCCTTTTTATTTTTATTTTATTTTCTATTTTATTTTATTTTCTTTGCAAAATTAATTTAAAATAGCTTAAAAATTCAAAAAATTCCACAAAAAATATTTTAAACTTCTAAAATAACATATTATTTTCTGAAATAAAAATATTCTACTTTTCTTCAAAATTTTAATATTTTACATAATTAATTAGTATGTATTTATATATTTGCTTATTAATTATTTTAATTAGTCAAAAAATCATAAAAAAAATTGTTCTTTATATTAAATATTGTTTATATATCATAAACTAATTTTGTACATATTTAGGATAATTTTCTCTTTAAGTTTTAATTATTTGTGTAATTATTTAAATAATTATGTTTTAATTAACTTAAAAAATCCAAAAACAATTTCAAAAATTCCAAAAAAATTAATTTTGTTCTAAAATCAATTAACAAACATTTTGTACATATTCTAAACTTATTTTCTAAGTTTAATCATATTTTCATCTTTTCTTCATTTTAAATTAATTAATCATGCATTAATTATATTTAAAATAAATCACAAAAATACAAAAATATGCCTTTTACTTCTTGCAATTTAAAATTCCTAGATAAATGTATAGGATGTCAAATTCATGTAAATAGGCTAGTTTACATTTCCCGCACAATCGATGTAATAGCGTAGATTTACTTTCTGCACTTTACATTTCCGCATTTTAATTTCCAGCACCCATATAAACTGCGTGTATGTCAAAGATAAAACTGAACCGTCAGATCACTAACTTCAAAGATAAATATCTGAATTCAATCACAATCACATTTGCACCTCCTAGGGTAACCCCTTTTCACTCTTTTCAAAATCAAAGTTACATTTCTACTGTTTCGAGTACAAAATCGAACCTTTTGTTTATATCCGACGAATGGATAGATTTTTAAAGGGAACAAGGATAAAGACCTCCTAACTCAGGGTAGACCTCCTAGTTTGCTTGCTCAAAATCAAAACAAACAAAATTCTCATACACTGTTGTTTTTTTTAAAAACGAATTTTCCAAAAGACAATATTTTGTATACATCCAAACACGGATCATTACAAAATTAACGATCTTTTCAAAACATCTTTCGAAAGATAAACAAGCATTTGTATATATCCGCACAAGGATCATTACAAATTCTATTTGCAAAGGTATTTCAAAAACACAGGTAAAGCATTCCGAATCAATTGAAAAGTAAAGCAAATGAGCTAAGCAAACTAAAGAGCCCATGGATAACCATGGATACAAAGGGTGCTAACACCTTCCCTTTGTATAACCTACCCCCTTACCCAGAATCTCTCAAAGGTCTTTTTTCTGTTTCTTTTATAAACCTTTCCTTCATTGGATAAAATAAAAGGTCGGTGGCGACTCTGTAAACTTTTTCAAAAGTGACGCGAAAGCGTCCGATCGACAAAAAAGAGTCAGTTCACGTATCCCACCCACGGAGGGGTATGGCCCGAAAGGACGGTCCACAGAACTGGCGACTCTGCTGGGGAATACAAATTCAAAATGTTTTCAAAAGGGGTTACCTTTAGAGTATAGATCATTTCGATGTTTTCAATTGTTTGATCTGATTGCTTTACTTTTCACAGGTTTGCTTGGGTACTTTGCTTGTGTGAAAGATTCTAACCCGAATCTCGAGATACCTTAAGTATATGACAATAGACCAAGGAAACTGTACGGCATGTACCGATACGGTTGATCTGGTAGTCATCGTTAGTGTGATACTTTGGTTTATACTGATGTCCCTTGAAAGCGATCAAGGAGTATATTAGGCTTCCGAAGTGTCATTAACACTAATTTGTCTTAGAACCTTTTAGTTGAACTTGACTTGTGGCCTTTTAAGTGGCTAGCTTTGAAATTGATCGAAGTTAGTTATCCTCGAGGAATATTCTTGATCGGCCGTCCGAGCGCCGTATTGAGATGTTGTCTCCAAGGATCATAGAACCCGAATACTATTCTAGGACAGGTTTTCAACCAACTCAACTTCAGAGGGGAGGGTATCACCTATCAACCTCATGCAAGCCTTTAAACCTAAGGCTATTGTTTGATTTGTTTTTGTGTGCCACATGTTTGCATCATAAACACATCATTTTTCACTACACATTTCAAGGATCAAAGAGTTTACTTTTGTTTTTGCAGGTAATGGCTCCCGCCACCAGAGATTACATCCGAATCAATATCTCAACGGTGCCATCTGAACTCAAAGTCTTGGTAGCAGAATTCCCCAGGAATGCTCAATTCACTGAAAAGCATGGTCACCTACTCCATTTGGTTACCTCAAAGTTTGAAGAAGACATGATACGGGTCCTGTTCCAGTTCTTCGACCCTGAACATCATTGCTTCACATTTCCTGATTACCAGTTGGTACCCACTTTGGAAGAATTCTCTGAATTAATTGGATTACCAATCCGAGATCAATTACCTTTCACTGGTTTAGAAAGAAAACCAAAACCTGAAGTCATTGCTGCTGCTTTACATCTGCAAAAGTCAGAAATCAAATCCAATTGGGAAACAAAGAGTGGAGTTGAGGGTTTGCTTGCCAAATTCTTACTGGAAAAGGCTCGACTACTGCTAGAAAACAAAAGTTATCCAGCTTTTGAAGAAGTTATGGCTCTTTTGATCTATGGGTTGGTTTTGTTCCCTAATTCCGACCAGTTCATAAGTGTACACATCATCAACCTTTTCCTAATTCGCAACCCGGTACCAACATTGCTGGGAGACATCCTACACTCTCTACACACTCGTACCACGAAGAAGCGAGGAACTCTCATGTGCTGTATACCACTGCTGGCTAGGTGGTTTACATGTCATCTTCCCCGATCAGTACTGAGAAATGAACAAAGAGCACAATGGTCTTACAGAATCATGTCTTTATCTCATTCAGATATCCGATGGAACAACTTCTTTCAAAGAGACATTACTATCATTGATCATTGTGGAGAATACCCTAATGTGCCACTCCTTGGCATTAAAGGAGGTATCACTTACAATCCCTCTCTAGCTCTACGCCAATTCGGATATGCAAGAAGCAACGGTCCTCATGACATGATTATCTGTGGCATTGTGTTTGATTACGAGAATGATTCTCACAGACACCGACGAAGATTCATACAGGCTTGGGACAGTGTCTATAGAATAGAAAGCAAAACTCTGGGGCAATGGAATTCTATTCCTATGGAACTTTACCTCAGATGGGTGCGTACTCATGCTCAAAAACTCATGATGCCCTATCCCGCTGTTCTACCTGTGACTATCGAATCAGAAGTCGAAGGTTACGAACCTCAAGTTATTCTACACCCGGATATGCCAACTGACTTGGAAGAGTTGCAAAAATCCTGGGTTCAACTCAAAGAGGAAAGAGACACCTTCAAAGAACACTGTCAGGACTATGAGAGAAGGCTATTCGAGCTCACCAGACAGCTTCAAGAAGAACAAAGAATCAACGCATTCCTGGGGACAAAGAAAAAGCGCCCACGGGAGACCTGAAAGATCATTTATTTTATTTTCTGTCTTGTAAGCCCAAATGAGGCAAAGAAAAAAGAAATAAATTGATTAACTAACGTTTGTTTCTTCTTTAACAAATCTAAACTCTAAGATCCTTGAAACATTGCACACACATTTCACTTCATGCATTGCATATACATTTCATACATTGCATTCATATACATTGCATATACATTTCATACATTGCATACACATGGCATCCAGTCATACACATTGCATAACAGGTTCACATGACGGATTTCTCATCTTCTCGCTGTTTATTTCAGTCAGAAGAGATGGAATCTGAAATGAGTATCAAGAATCTCGAAGCACAGAATGCCCAAGTGCAAGTGGCAATTCTGGAACTGGCAAAGGGGCAGCAAGAGCTGAAAGCCCTGATACTCAAGAAGAAGAAGAAGCCCAAAGAATCTGCAGGCTTGAGTTACCTGAGAAGGAAGATCAAGATCCCTGTCAAAAAGATCAAAAAGCCACCAATCCCTGAAATAGTCGGTGATGGTGAACAAGAAGATAATCAAAGCAACCAGGGTTCTGCTAAACCCTCTCTCTCTTCAAATGAAGAAGAAGATCATTCTGGAGACGAACAGGATGATGACAAATACCAACAGTTGGAGGATCGTATGAAAGCTATGGAAATACAAAAAATACCTGGCTTAGATTTCAATGATCTGGGACTCGTGTCGGATGTTGTCATCCCTCCAAAATTCAAAGTTCCAACCTTTGCAAAGTATGATGGAGTTTCTTGTCCAAAACTACATTTGAGATCTTATGTGAGGAAGATACAACCTCATACAACAGATAACAAATTGTGGATTCACTTTTTCCAAGAAAGTCTGTCAGGTACACAACTCGAATGGTACTACCAGCTAGAAAATACCAAGGTTCATACTTGGGAAGAATTAGCTGCTGCTTTTTACAAACAGTACCAATACAATGCTGATCTTACACCCACTCGTACTCAATTGCGAGGCATGTCTATGGGACCAAAAGAAAGTTTCAAAGAGTATGCACAAAAGTGGAGAGATATGGCTGGAAGGGTTCAACCACCCTTATCCGATCGCGAACTAGTCGACATGTTCATGGGCACTTTAACTGGCCCATTCTATAGCCATTTGCTGGGAAGTTCATCATCAGGTTTCACTGACCTAATACTGACCGGAGAACGTGTCGAAAGTGGCATTCGAAATGGAAAAATTCAAGTAGGATCCTCCTCTGGTACTACAAAAAGGCCCATCAGAAATGAGGTCAATACAGCGCAAATTCAGACAAGTCACAAAAGTGATCAGCATCAATCTGTAGGGGCAGTTATGATCTCCGCATCTGCACCTCAAAAAGATCAACAGCCAAAATATACGCATCGACCAGATGCACCAAGAAGAACTTTCACCAAAATCAACATGCCAATCTCTCAGGCATTGCAGCACTTGCTTAAAGCGGATCTGATCACATTAAGGGGTCCTCCGAAGAATGTCAATACTTCTTCTCTGAATTATCGCCCTGATGCAACATGTGCCTATCATTCAAACTGTCCAGGACATGACGCAGATCACTGCTGGGCCCTGAAAAATAAAATCCAAGACATGATAGATGCTGGAGAAATTGAGTTCGATCCTCCAGAAACTCCAAATGTCATCACAGCACCTATGCCAAAGCATGACAAAACTGTTAATGCTATCATAGACACAGTTTACATTTATGATGTGAACGAAGTATCAATTCCACTCCTCGAAGTCAAAAGAAAGTTCATCCAAGCTGGTTACTTTCCAGGTTGTGATCCCGACTGCTTTTATTGCTCACGCCAACCCAATGGTTGTGAAAATCTAAAGATGGGAATTCAAAAACACATGGATCGCCGTATCATTATGTTTGAGAGGCTCCCTTCAATGGACGTGCTGTGCGAAGTCTTTACAAACGGGATGAGAATAGAGGATGTCTCAGTGATCTCCAGCTTACCCTTCAAAATCTCTGCCAAGGTTCCATTCAAAATTTCTGCTACTCTCAAAGTGGCATCAGTAGTCATTGCTAGTCCAACTCCATTTCCATACTCCTCAGACAAAGCTGTCCCATGGGGATATGACGCTAATGTTTACATTCATGGAGTTAAGCAAAGTACCTCGACTGAAGAGACCGCAAAGTTAACTACTCCAACTGTGGGTAATATCGCGGGTACCAGCAAGATCACGAGAAGTGGAAGAATCTTTTCACCAGAAATTTCTCCAAATATTGCTGCTAGTCCAATCCAGGTTCCAATTCCTATTCCAGATATCAACACTCGAGGCAAAGAGCCACTGATCGAACCAGTTCAAAATCCGGTAGAGATCACTGCTGAGGATCCATCAAAGCAAGAGATGGACGAAATATTGAAAATCATCTGCAAAAGTGATTACAATATTGTCGAACAACTGGGGCATACTGCTTCAAAAATCTCAATGTTATCTCTGCTAAAATATTCAGAAGCTCATGCTAAAGCTCTAATGAAGTTCCTTCAAGCTGCGCATGTGCCTCAAGAAATCCCAATCGACCAATTTGAGAATTGTGTCGCCAGTCTTACAGTGCCCAATGGTCTTGGTTTCTCTGATGTGGATCTAACTCCTGCTGGAAGAAATCACAACAAGGCCCTGCACATCTCTATCAGTGCAACGGCACCACTCTGTCTCATGTGCTAATAGACAATGGTTCCTCTCTAAACGTGTTACCAAAGGTAATACTGGAAAAACTTGACTTCAAAGGAGTTGTGCTACAACCAAGTGATGTGGTTGTAAGAGCCTTCGATGGGTCAACAAGAACGGTGTACGGAGAAGTTAAGCTCCCAATCAGAGTGGGCTCTCAAACTTTCGATGTTATCTTTTCCGTAATAGACGTTCTTCCAACATACTCCTGTTTACTAGGACGCCCTTGGATACATGGGGCAAACGCTGTAACTTCTACCCTGCATCAGAAGTTAAAATACCCAGTAAAAGGAAAGGTTGTCACAGTCTATGGCGAAGAAGAATATATGGTCAGTCACTTGAGCAACGACAAGTATGTTGAGATGGAGGGCGAATCCATCGAAACTCCGTATCAAGCTTTTGAGGTTGTATCTCCAGATATCTCTACCACCAAGCATATTCCTGCTACTCCAGCTACAACTATGGCTTCTCTCAAAGATGCCAAAGCCATGATTGAACAGGGTGATCGCACAGTATGGGGACAACTCCCTGATATACCCTACAAGTCCGACAAGCTAGGTCTGGGCTATAATGGTGAAAATCAAAAGAATGATCAAAATCCTCGCTCTGAAGGGTTAATATCACACTTCGCCAGCCAAGAAGTAAACGCCATTGATGATGAAGGGACATACTTGAACCACATCATTCAGCCATATCCAGACGAAATTCCACCCATTACCATGGGAATGTGGGATGCTGTGGGAGGACCAAATGACGGTTACAACTACCAGTATATCACACCTCAGAATTCTTACATTGCTCTGGAAGATCTTACTCCAACAGAAGAGGGTAATCAAAATGACGGAAGTATCACAAGTCCCGTCACTCAGCAATATCAAAATCCACCCAAAGAAGTATGGGACACGCTAGGAGAACCCAGCGGCAAATACGACTATATGGTGAAATATTCCGCTCCTCCGAGCTTTTCAACTCCCATCAAAGACATTGTCCCGACTGGATGGGACGAACAGTACGACGACAACTTCGCTCTTGAAGAAGCCAGGAAGATGCCAAACAACGAAGGTTATTTTCTGTCACAGTACACTCCTTATCAGGATGCACAAGTCTCTATTCAAAACATCATTCCTACTGCATGGGACGGCCTTATCGAGCATCTCGCTCAGCCAATAGAGGGACCTCCACCTGGATTCTCATATCCAACAAATCATCCAACTTATCCTGAGGAATTACCTACGCATTTTCCCACTAGCGGAATCAATGCTACGGAAGACGAAAAGAACAACTGCAACTGGAACAGCTGGGTGCTCCCTGCTAACAACGGTGGATTGAACAACTGGAAAGCAGAGGATGTGATCTCCTTTGATCAGGAGTAAATGCCATTTCCTGTTTTCTTTGTGCAAAGATAAAAGTGGTTCCTGAACAATCGAACCATGAGCTTGAAAGCCGTGTGCCTTAGCACAACGGTCCTTCTATAAAAAGGGTTTGTCATATCATGATTATGTGCATTCAATAAAATCATGGGATGCTTGCATGTTCAAAATTTTGTGATCCTTTTTCTTTCTTTATTCGCTTTCAAATAGCTATGTTTTTCTCTTCATACACACTCACATATCTACCATGCAGATTCACATACACGCTGGATCCAGTCAATAACGACTCTGCTATTGCCCGTCATGACTTTGAAAATCCGATCTACCAAACTGAGGACGAAAGTGAGGAAGATTGTGAAGTGTCAAGAGAAATTGCAAGACTTCTAGAACAAGAAGAAAAAGCCATACAGCCTCATGAGGAGCCGATTGAGGTCATCAACTTGGGCAGTGACGAAGAAAAGAAAGAGGTCAGAATTGGGGCTGACTTAGAAAACAGTGTCAAGCAAAGACTGATTCAATTGTTGCAAGACTACGCCGAGATATTCGCCTGGTCTTATCAAGATATGCCTGGCCTTGACACGGACATTGTAGTTCATCGCCTGCCAATCAAAGAAGGAAGCACTCCGGTCAAACAGAGACTGCGAAGGAGTAAGCCTGATATGTCAAAAAAGATCAAAGACGAGGTTGAAAAACAATTCAATGCCGGATTCCTAAAAGTTGTAAGTTATCCTCCTTGGATAGCTAACATCGTGCCTGTACCCAAAAAAGACGGGAAAGTCAGAATGTGTGAGATCTGAACCGGGCAAGCCCTAAAGATGATTTCCCTTTACCGCACATCAATGTACTAGTTGACAATACCGCACAATGCAAGGTATTCTCCTTTATGGACGGATTCTCAGGGTACAATCAAATCAAGATGGCACCCGAAGACATGGAAAAAACAACCTTCACAACTCCCTGGGGAACCTTTTGTTACAAAGTAATGCCCTTTGGTCTAAAAAATGCTGGAGCTACCTACCAACGAGCAATGGTAACACTATTTCATGATATGATTCATCAGGAAATAGAGGTGTATGTCGATGACATGATCGCAAAATCCAACACCGAAGAAGAACATTTGAGTCATTTACACAAGCTGTTTGACAGACTCAAGAAATACAGATTGCGACTGAACCCGAACAAGTGTACCTTTGGAGTAAGATCCGGTAAACTCTTAGGTTTCATCGTCAGCAGTAAAGGTATTGAGGTTGATCCTGCCAAGGTCAAAGCCATTCAAGAAATGCCTATACCCCGTACCGAGAAACAAGTCAGAGGATTCTTGGGACGTCTAAACTACATAGCCAGATTCATTGCCCATATGACTCCTACTTGTGTGCCAATCTTCAAATTACTGAAGAAAGATCAAGTGGAAAGATGGAATGACAAATGCCAGTTAGCCTTTGATAAAATCAAAGAATACCTTCAAAAACCGCCAATCTTGTTACCTCCTGTGGAAGGCAGACCTCTGATAATGTACCTAACTGTGTTAGAAGATTCAATGGGGTGTGTACTCGGACAACATGACGATTCCGGTCGAAAGGAGCACGCAATCTACTATCTTAGCAAAAAGTTTACCGATTGTGAAACAAGATACTCACTACTCGAAAAAACTTGCTGTGCCTTAGCATGGGCGGCTCGCCGACTAAGACAGTATATGCTAAATCACACCACTTTCCTGATCTCCAAGATGGATCCAATCAAATACGTGTTCGAAAAACCTGCTCTCTCTGGAAGGATTGCAAGATGGCAAATGATCCTAACAGAATATGACATTCAATACACTTCGCAAAAAGCAATCAAAGGAAGTGTGGTAGCTGATCATTTAGCTCATCAAGCAGTAGATGATTATCAGGCATTGAACTTTGACTTCCCAGACGAAGACATTATGCTAGTCAATGACTACAAACAACCAGGATCCCGATGGACTATGGTTTTTGACGGAGCTTCTAATGCGCTCGGCAATGGCATCGGAGCTGTGATCATTTCCCCCACAGGAGGTCATACACCCTTCACCGCCAGATTGTGTTTCAATTGCACCAACAATATAGCCGAATACGAAGCATGCATTCTGGGTCTCAAAGCTGCAATTGATCTAAAAATCAAATTCCTTGAAGTCTACGGAGACTCGGCCTTGGTAATCTACCAAGTCAAAGGGGAATGGGACACAAAGCACCCAAATCTAATTCCATACAAAGAACATGTGTTGAGTTTGATTCCTTACTTCGAGGAGATCACTTTCGAACACATCCCACGCGAAGAAAATCAACTAGCTGATGCCTTAGCTACCATGTCATCCATGTTCAAAGTCAGGTGGGACAACGAGGCGCCTATGATCACCATCTACAGGCAAGATGAACCATCCTATTGCAATGAGATCAATACCGAAGGAACCGAGGAAAAACCATGGTTCCATGAGGTAAAAAGATATCTCGAAACTCAGGAGTACCCTGAAGGGGCATCCATTAATGACAGAAAGTTTCTAAGGAGATTTGCTGCCAAATTCTTTCTAAGCAATGGAACCCTATACAAACGCAACCATGACTCGACTTTACTTCGCTGTGTAAACAAGAAGGAAGCAGAACAAATCATGGAAGAAATACACAATGGTACCTTCGGTACTCATTCCAACGGACATACAATGGCTAAAAAGATCTTGAGAGCAGGTTACTACTGGTCTACCATGGAGACAGATTGCCATCATCATTCCAAAACTTGTCACAAATGCCAGATATATGCCGACAAAGTGCATGTACCTCCAGTTCCATTAAACGTTCTGACGGCTCCTTGGCCTTTCGCAATGTGGGGTATTGATATGATTGGAGAAATCAAACCTACTGCTTCCAACGGACATCGCTTTATCCTGGTCGCTATTGACTACTTCACAAAGTGGGTAGAGGCAGCTTCATATGCTTCTGTCACCAAGAATGTGGTAGCCAGGTTTATCAAGCACAATCTCATTTGTCGGTACGGCATCCCCGAAAGGATCATCACTGACAATGGCACGAATCTAAACAACAAAATGATTACTGAACTCTGCACGCAGTTCCAGATCAAACATCACAATTCTTCTCCATATCGACCAAAGATGAACGGCGCTGTCGAAGCCGCCAACAAAAACATCAAGAAAATCATACAAAAGATGACAGTAACCTACAAAGACTGGCATGAGATGTTACCTTTTGCTCTTCATGGTTACCGCACATCTGCGCGTACTTCAACAGGGGCAACTCCATTCTCGTTAGTCTACGGTATGGAAGCGGTTCTCCCAATCGAAATCCAGATTCCTTCCCTAAGGATCATGAAAGAAGCCAATCTAGACGAAGACGATTGGATTCAAACTCGATTCGACCAAATACACTTGATCGATGAAAAAAGGCTTGCAGCCATTTGTCATGGTCAGCTATACCAAAAGCGCATGATCAAGGCCTTCAACAAAAAAGTCAAAAGTCAAGCATACCAAACTGGTGGCTTGGTTATCAAACGCATCATCTTACCACAAGGTGATCCCAGAGGCAAATGGACCCCCACCTACGAGGGACCATTCATAATCAAGAAAATATTCTCCGGCGGTGCCATGTTGCTTACCACCATGGATGGCGAGGATTTCCCACACCCTGTGAATGCGGACATAGTCAAAGAGTACTTTGCTTAAAAAAAAATACAGCTCGCTAAGTTGAAAACCTGAAAGGGCAACTTAGGCAAAAATGAGCGTCTCGGTGGATTGAAAACCCGAAAGGGCGATCCAGGCAAAAATTAGAGACAAAACAAATACAATCCCGGTAGGCTGAAAACCTGAAAGGGCAGCCTAGGCAAAAATTAGGGAATAAAGCATACAACTATGTCCCGCTCAGCTGCCTACTCACCGACAAGGTTCAACACCTCAAAGACACCGATCAGTCCAATCACTTTCTTCCAACAAGTGAGGGATGAGATGCTCGAAGACAGATTGGCAATAGCAGAATTGAAACTTGACTGGATCGTTCTCACATAGCTATTTCTTTTCATAAATACTTTTCAAAACTTTCTGACAATTTCCTACTTCTAGGATTGTTGTCTCCCTATACTAATCCGCCTATCACGGCACCTTTTCAAAAATCAATGCAGCTTATAACTAACATTTTCATTTTTTCTGTTTTGAATACGCGAGCATCCCAATGATATTTTGAATGAACATATGCATTTGAATATGATTGATGTTTACCAGGAAAAACAGGAATAGCATTCCGGACATGTCCCAATTATTTGGACATTATCCTAAACCAGCATCAGAAGGAAGTTTCCCCAATGGAGACACATTCCTCAACAAATCCCTCAAAAAGATTTTTCTTTCGAAAGAAGTCTTATTCCCCAGCAGGGTTGTTCCAGATTACTGTCTTCAGAAGGTGTGATCTCCGCACCCAAACTTGGTCAGATAGTGCATCGGAGGATTATGCATCTTCCTCATTCCCACTCCAAAGGGCGTCACAGTCCGAACTCTCAAAACTACTGTTCATCCCCGAGCAGTAATCAAAGATCCTTCAATAGAACATCCTGGTTCTCAAAGAATTTCCCCAACCCAGGGTACTCAAGCGAGACAGAAGATCATCAACAACCACGATGCCTTCACTTCCAAATGGCTAGCAGGGATTTATTTTCCCAATCACAATGCCTTCATTTCTTGACGACTAAGCTGGGATTTATTTTCCCAATCAGGAGCTTGACACGCTCTAAGCTGCATAAACCATGCATCACATTCACACTCATATTCACATTCACAATCATGCATCATACGCATATTCATACACAACATAACTTGCATATTTCTCCTCTAGTTCAAGGATCTCATATTATACATACATCATAGACATTGCATATCACTAACTTGATTTTTCAGGTAGACAGATGTCTTCAACAAAGATGTTCTCAATCACATGTAGTCCTTTCAGATACAATCAAATCAAAGATTCACTCTGAAGAACTCTCCTTCTCAAATCACTTATCAACAAGCATTACAGATCTAAGGCGATACCTCAAACGGTTCCAGAACGATCTAACATTACAGATCTAAGGCGATACCTCAGACGGTTCCAGAACGATCTAACATTGCAGATCTAAGGCGATACCTCAAACGGTTCCAGAACGATCTAGCATTACAGATCTAAGGCGATACCTCAAACGGTTCCAGAACGATCTAACATTGCAGATCTAAGGCGATACCTCCGACGGTTCCAGAACGATCTAACATTGCAGATCTAAGGCGATACCTCAAACGGTTCCAGAACGATCTAGCATTACAGATCTAAGGCGATACCTCAAACGGTTCCAGAACGATCTAACATTGCAGATCTAAGGCTATACCTCAGACGGTTCCAGAACGATCTAGCATTACAGATCTAAGGCGATACCTCAGACGGTTCCAGAACGATCTAACATTGCAGATCTAAGGCGATACCTCAAACGGTTCCAGAACGATCTAGCATTACAGATCTAAGGCGATACCTCAAACGGTTCCAGAACGATCTAACATTGCAGATCTAAGGCGATACCTCCGGCGGTTCCAGAACGATCTAACATTGCAGATCTAAGGCGATACCTCTGACGGTTCCAGAACGATCTAATCTTGCAGATCTAAAGTGATACCTCAGACGGTTCCACAATGATCAACTTTCAAGTCCTTCATCAAGATATAATCAATGGATTCATTCTGATGAACAAACCCTCAACACATTTTCCAGATGGCATCTGAAAAGCCCATCTCAGGTAATGTTTCAATCTGCCAACAACATTTCGCAGACAACATTCAAATGCAGCTTCCAACATCTCTTCTGATCAAGGTAAGTGCAAATTTTCAGGGCATCTAATTATTCAATCATCTTCTACCTTCAGATTTCAGACAATCTCTTCAGGTTTAAGAAGATTGAATAGGGGCAACTGTTATACCCCAAAATTTGCCCACATCTTTTTTCAAGAAAACTCCAATCTGAAAATTAAGAGTTTCATATAATCATGGATTTTTATTTCAAATATCCTAGCATATGAAGTACTTAAATTTCAGAAACTTTTCTTATACAGTAGCTTGGCTTACAGAGGAATTTATTCTTACGCAAACGCCAAATACTGTTCATTACATCACAAATACTATTTATTTATTTACAGATAAATAGTACTAACACAATCATGCAGAGTTAACTCTTTTTGCAGGCGCAGAAGCAGGAAACTCACACTATACTGGTAACAATTGTTTTTGGTTTCCCACTAACTTTTGTACTATATTCCATTATTTTCAAAATCTTTTCAAATCTCTTTTTCAAAAATCAAATCTTAACTTGTGTGTTTTCTGCCAGTCAAATATTTCTATTTCTGTGCAGTAAACAATTTTCAGGTTATTATCGGTAATTTTGCCCGCATACCGTAAATATCAGTTATTTATTATGTTTCTGTTTCTAACAAGTCATGTAAATAAATTTTCATGCTTCACACAAAACAAAGACAAAAATAACAACAAAAAAGAAAAGAAAATTAACTTTGACAGTTGACTTTTTCACTTTAACTGCTGCTTCAGTACACGAACAGTCAGTTGACAGACAAACTGCAGACAGTACAACTCTCAGTGTTTTGTACAATCAATCAAATCAATCATTCACAATTCAAATTTTCAAAGATTTTTGTGTTAGAAGTCTTCTGAATATCACACGATTAGCAGAAACTCAGCACTGCACAAAAATCAGGTACGCTTAACTGCCTCCTATACAGACAGTCCCTAATCAGGGTTTTTCTTGTTTTAACAGGAGCAACAAGTTTTGAGAGCTCAAGTGGATTCCATATACATCCATACATCTCAAAGTACCATCATACAAATTTTCAAACTTCAATTCACTCAGACGCACCGTCAGCAGCTCAAACAGTCAACAGACGACCCGTTTGACCAAAAAAGTCAACTGACAGTCAAAAATGAAATTTTTTGTCAAAGTCCATATTTTGTCAAAGGATTCAACATTTGATCATTGGATGATCACAATTCATCAAGGAAAGATCAAAAATCAACAAAACCCTAAGATTCAAAATTAGGGTTTTTGCCTGAAAAGTCAACTCAACTTTGACTGATCATAACTCTCTCATCCTTCATCCAAAAAATGTCAACCAAAGCTCATTTTGAAGGAAATTCAATTATCTTTCAAATGCAATTGATCCCATGGTCATAGCATTCACCATTTGAAAAATATGGCCAAAGACATTACAGGTCATTTTCAAAGTCAACAAAAAGACACTTTTTTCAAATGGACACACAAGGAGAACCAAAAATCATTTTGATATGAGACCAAAGACATTGGTTAGAGGACTCTTTAAGGTTTCCAAAAAGTGCAAGATCTCCTTCATATGACAAAAATTGAAGGATTTACACCTTGTTGAAGTTGGCTAAATTTTGGGAAAATGCATGAAATCAACATTGCTCAAAAATGTTTTTTTTCCAAAAGATGCCAAGTTTTTGTGGTCCAAACACCTTTGCCATGTTACTATGGGCCTCCCACGACCAAGACAAAGCCCACATCTATATTATCCATTTTTGACATAATTTTATCTTATTTTAAGATTAAAATTAAAGGAAATTGCATGGATAATTGATGGCTTGATCTCCAAGTATGACACACCTCCAAAGTCTTCATTTTTCTGCAGAAAATTGATGCCCAAGGCAAGAGCATTGAATGGAGTCAAGGATTGGTCAAAAATTCAAGGTTTTTAATATTTTAAAAACCAAACTTTCAACAAAGGCAACAAGGCTTCTTGCTTCACTTCCAAGCAGCCTATGGGCTATAAAAGGAGCAGCATACCTCCACAACAAAGGGAGACACGAAATATAGCAAGAGTATAGCCAAGAAATATCAAAAAATTCTCTCAAATTTCCATAACTTTGTAAAATTTCAAATTCAATTCTCCAATCAATATTAATACATACCAAGCTTTCTAATCATCTTATCAAACATCATAGAGTAAGATTGAACTCTAAATATAGGCCCATGAGAGTCGTATAGTGCATACAAGTGTTCTTCATGTATATATGCATTAACTTTCGTTTTCATATTTGCAATTAATTTCCATACAAACTAACCATCCTAACATGTTTATGGGGACATATATGGGTGATCTGGGCCTTGACATAATAGTTCCCACGTGAGAATCACTCAACACCATTAATGGATGTTCATGCATGCTTAAACTTTAATACCTTCGAATCTATAGCTACAAGCATCAAACAAAGAAACTAATACCACCAATGAACTCAGGGCCTCATGTTTAGTGGATCTGGGTTGCTTTCATGTGTTGCTAACGTGTATTTTTTGCAGGTTCAGAAGCTATAAAAAACTGCATGATTTATCGTAAAAATAGAGGGGGTTTAAAACCCCCGCTATCTGTTTGAAAAAATGAATGAGACGGAGGTTGAAGACGACCACGCGTCCAAGCGTGGTTCGTCAGTCAAGGCTGACTTTTCCCTCCGCTCACGTGGCTCTTCATCATTGGAAGGTCAACCAGTCTCCCATCCACGCGTGCACATGTGGGCCCCAGTCAGAAAGTTTGAATTCTCCTTGAATTCAGTACATGTTCCCTACCATCATATCATGCACCTACAAATCTGGACTCTTGATCTCATCAATCTTACCATCCAACGCACCATAACACACAGCCACACCATGGACTCTCACTCAATCACTACACCAGATCAGTATCCCTTTTTATTTTTATTTTATTTTCTATTTTATTTTATTTTCTTTGCAAAATTAATTTAAAATAGCTTAAAAATTCAAAAAATTCCACAAAAAATATTTTAAACTTCTAAAATAACATATTATTTTCTGAAATAAAAATATTCTACTTTTCTTCAAAATTTTAATATTTTACATAATTAATTAGTATGTATTTATATATTTGCTTATTAATTATTTTAATTAGTCAAAAAATCATAAAAAAAATTGTTCTTTATATTAAATATTGTTTATATATCATAAACTAATTTTGTACATATTTAGGATAATTTTCTCTTTAAGTTTTAATTATTTGTGTAATTATTTAAATAATTATGTTTTAATTAACTTAAAAAATCCAAAAACAATTTCAAAAATTCCAAAAAAATTAATTTTGTTCTAAAATCAATTAACAAACATTTTGTACATATTCTAAACTTATTTTCTAAGTTTAATCATATTTTCATCTTTTCTTCATTTTAAATTAATTAATCATGCATTAATTATATTTAAAATAAATCACAAAAATACAAAAATATGCCTTTTACTTCTTGCAATTTAAAATTCCTAGATAAATGTATAGGATGTCAAATTCATGTAAATAGGCTAGTTTACATTTCCCGCACAATCGATGTAATAGCGTAGATTTACTTTCTGCACTTTACATTTCCGCATTTTAATTTCCAGCACCCATATAAACTGCGTGTATGTCAAAGATAAAACTGAACCGTCAGATCACTAACTTCAAAGATAAATATCTGAATTCAATCACAATCACATTTGCACCTCCTAGGGTAACCCCTTTTCACTCTTTTCAAAATCAAAGTTACATTTCTACTGTTTCGAGTACAAAATCGAACCTTTTGTTTATATCCGACGAATGGATAGATTTTTAAAGGGAACAAGGATAAAGACCTCCTAACTCAGGGTAGACCTCCTAGTTTGCTTGCTCAAAATCAAAACAAACAAAATTCTCATACACTGTTGTTTTTTTTAAAAACGAATTTTCCAAAAGACAATATTTTGTATACATCCAAACACGGATCATTACAAAATTAACGATCTTTTCAAAACATCTTTCGAAAGATAAACAAGCATTTGTATATATCCGCACAAGGATCATTACAAATTCTATTTGCAAAGGTATTTCAAAAACACAGGTAAAGCATTCCGAATCAATTGAAAAGTAAAGCAAATGAGCTAAGCAAACTAAAGAGCCCATGGATAACCATGGATACAAAGGGTGCTAACACCTTCCCTTTGTATAACCTACCCCCTTACCCAGAATCTCTCAAAGGTCTTTTTTCTGTTTCTTTTATAAACCTTTCCTTCATTGGATAAAATAAAAGGTCGGTGGCGACTCTGTAAACTTTTTCAAAAGTGACGCGAAAGCGTCCGATCGACAAAAAAGAGTCAGTTCACGTATCCCACCCACGGAGGGGTATGGCCCGAAAGGACGGTCCACACCTCTCCACGCGCAAAATGGACGCCTGACGTTCACGGTTTGGTCGTATATTTTTTAGATTCGATTTCTTAAATTCGTGCATTGGAAATACGTTTTGACCATATATATGTGTTCGTGTGAATGTATGGAGCAGGTTTGAGTCATTTAATTAAGTTTCTGATGTCAATATGTCAAACCACCATTGTTGGGTTTCTTATAGCTTGAAAAGGGGATTGTTGATACAGGAGAAATTAGGAGAAAATATTGTCATGGACATGTTTAGGGAACGATTCCGAGTTGATTCATGGCTTCTTCTTAAATTTATATTACGTATTAGTGATTTTTTGAGAATTTGCAGGTCTATGGCAGCATTCCAAAACCGTTGCCAAAAGTCCTATGTTTAGAAAAAATAGATGGAGAAGACGATACAGGCTGAACGCGTTTCTGTTTTTTTATTGTTTTTTAAGTCGCTTCTTTTTTTTGTTCATTACTATATGTGTTTCACTAAATGACACCAAACGAATCTCGGCGTGATGGCTGAAGGGAGCATGCATTATATGTCAAGACCCAGGTTCGAATCTCCCAGGCGACAGTATTTTTAATATTTGAATGTCGTGGAGAGTGGGTGGATCTAGTGCATGCACGTTATGCATGAACACCATATGCCCTCTCCATTCAACCATCAGATTGCCACCACCGCCAGATCCAACGCACACAGGACTGGGGATTCATCATGCACCCTCAAAACATCAACATACAGGATCAGCACCCAAGGTTTTCTTAATTGTTTTGTTATTTATTTATTTGTTTGATGGTTTTATTAAATCAATATTTTTTAGTGTATATAATTGTTAAATTAAATAATTAAACTAGGATTAGGGATATTATTATTTAAGATTGTTTTCTCGATTATTTTCCCGGTTACCCGATTTAATTAATATTATAATCATAAAAACCTAGAAATGGTGACATAAGATACTAGGGTTCGCCCAATCCCATTGGCCACGTGGCCAAGGATATTAGGATTTAATTTATTATTCGTTCCGACTAAATCTATTGGTCGTGATGGTTAATAATCGATTAATTTAATTAATCAAATCCTATAAATTAAAATACAACTATTTTGCTAAATGGTTTTAACCATCTTATTGGTTATGATGATTAGCATACCTTATGAATTTGTTATTATTTGTAATCGAATCTATCGATTATGAGGGATAACGATAAATTAATAAATCAATAATAAAACATATTAATTCATTATTAGTGATAATCGAATCAATCGATTTGAATTGGTAATGATGCAAAACCCCAATCTTTTAACTATGGTGATCAAACCTATTGATCATTGCGGTTAATTGTGCCAAATCAGGGTTGTACGCCCAAACAACTAAAACACACTAAACCACGATACTACAGGATTTTTATCCTGGGCAACTCAAAATGCCCTTCAAATCAAATTCAAACTGCGATAGGCAATTCGAAGAGCCTCAAAACAACTTCACACAATCTCTATAATCAATTCTAAGGGCGTACAACCCGTCCCCCGAACTACGTAGACTCTGATCCTCCATAAGGAGGTACGTAGGCACTTGGCAACAAGGCGAGTCCCCCACCCTAAAATCTCAATTTTCCCCTTATTCAATTCTTTAGCATAAACCTTACCTTAATACTCTTAGCCGTCAAACCTTTGCCTTAGATTCAAAGCCAATAGGAAAGGGTTGAGGGTGCCTAACACCTTCCCTCGACCTGAATATAGTAACTTACCCTGAATCTCACATCTGCGTAGGGTTTCCTATTCGCCCTTCAGAATAGGTGGCGACTCTCTAAGTTAAATTTTTTAGGCAGGTTGCTACAGCAGGGTAGTTCCTCAGTTAACTCAATGATGATGTGTTCCCGCAACCAGTAAGTCACGCAGTCAATATCCACCAAAAAGAAAAAGCTTAAAACCTACGAAGGAGACTTATAGAAAAGTCGAAACATCCCGCTGACTGTAATCACCAAAATAAGCAGTTCAGGCAAAAGTTAGGGATAACAAATTCAAAAAAAGAGGTCAGTACAAATCCTCGACAAAAAATATATGCTGCAGAAGAAAAAGAAAAAAGAAGGATGGCTGCTTGGTCTAAATAAACTTCTGGTGCTTCAACCACCATCAAATATCAATGCTAACCACTTCAAGCTTTGCTAGAGCTGAAACGCAAAGTTAACTGAGCATAGGATCGAAGAACATCACGAAGATTGGGATGGGTATAAATAAAATTTTGAGCCTTTATCCTTTGTTTCTTAAACCGTGAACCAAGCCACGTTACAACCCTTGAAAGTCCTAACTGAAGCATGGTTAGTTCGAAAGCATACTGTCACCAAAGGTATCCTGACTCCTTAAGGTTTACCAAAAATGCTGAGTTGATATTTCATTTTACAAAACATCACGTTTTTACAAATATCACGCTTTTACATCTCCTGTTTTAAGGTTTTTCAACAAACTCAAGACAGACGTATGCATTGCATCTCATGAATTCTTTATTAAGCATATTCTGCTACATAATTTCAAATGTTAGCATTAGAAAGAACTTGCACAAGGTACAACTAATGACTGAAAGTTATCCCGACAGACAAGATTACTCCAAAGAAGCAATGTCTCCTATGTATACAAGGGGCATGGCATGTTTGCCCAATCAATCTGGGGGCAATCAGGTCGAGTTTCAAAAATCTCTCAGAAGTATCAAACAATCAGGGGCATGCACCCAAGTGGGTTTGAAGCTACTTCTCGATCAGTCAGGGGCATCATACTAAGTACTAGGGGCATGTCGCCCATAGTGCACATCTCATAAAGTCCTCACGAGGCGAATCTTTCCAAAGTCCCTACTAGCAGGGGAAAATCTATGCAAGTCCATTTTGACATCTTGATCAATACTCAGTGGTGTGTCCTAATCAATACAAATCCAGGAATGGTAGTTACTATAACACTAGGGGCAATGTTCAAGGCATCCATGCCTTCCCACAACTCCAGTGTCACAGGGTCATATCCCCACAGGGTAATCATTAAGAAGATACCTTCAAATGTTCTCGTCCCACAGAGACTTAGTTCCTCAACGGAGTTTTACATCTTCGACACTGCCGGTTTCCCGATACTATTCTCTTCTCCAAATGCATCTCTCTTATCCCAAGTCAAGGTGCATCAAGGATCATTCATACAAATGGATCTCATCCCCAAGCAAAAATCATAAATCTCCAGCTGAGCATCTTCAAGACAAGATCGAACAACAAAATCACAAGGATATAGAGATTTACTCACATATCATATGTCATAAACACATTCCATACAATGCATACATTACCTCATAAAAAAAATTTCATACATAACATGCAAATTTCTCATTTATTTTGAGAAACTCGTCACATAATACATGCATCATGACATGGCATAAAGACTAACTTTACCTTTTTCAGGATACAGGAACAAGCAGATGAACAAAATCTCTGATCTAATTCGGCTACCACGAACGATGCTGACACAATCAAAGAAAGAGGCAGACTTAATCATGACACTCAATTCAGAAAAGACCACGACAACTGAGTCACGATAATAAAATCACGACAACTGAGTCATGATGATGGAATCACGACAACTGAGTTACGATAATGGAATCACGACAACTGAGTCACGACAATAGAATCACAATAACTGAGTCACGATAACGTAATCACGGCAACTGAGTCACGATAATAGAATCACGACAACCGAGTCACGATAATAAAATCACGACAACTGCGTCATGATGATGGAATCACGACAACTAAGTCACGATAATGGAATCACGAAAACTGAGTCACGATAATAGAATCACGGCAACTGAGTCACGATAACGGAATCACGGCAACTGAGTCACGATAATAGAATCACGACAACCGAGTCACGATAATGGAATCACGACAACTGAGTCACGATAATAGAATCATGACAACCGAGTCACGATAATGGAATCACGACAACTAAGTCTTGATAATGGAATCACGACAACCGAGTCACGATAATGGAATCACGACAACCGAGTCACGATAATGGAATCACGACAACTGAGTCACGATAATGGAATCACGACAACCGAGTCTCGATCCTGAAGCTCTAGGCAATCTAGCCAACCATTTAATTCTGACACCACAGATTCAGTCTAACGTACGATTCATCCTAAGTACATCCTTCAGATACGATCTAACGTACGACGTATTCTGACTCTCAAGTCTATCAAATTGGATGGCATATTTAAGCCCATCTCAATCATACATCTTTTCCAAACACTTGGATGGTATCTTCAAACCCATCCCCCACAAGAGTCCATACTTCAGCTAGGGCAAATTCCTGGGTATTCTAGTGTTCAATTCTCTTCTACCTTCAGATTCTGACTGGCGCACAAACCACTCTACATCTTCAGATATAAGAAAATTGAACAGGGGCAGCTGTCATACCCCAAAATTTGCCCATACTATTTCTCTCCTTCAAATTCAAATCAAGACGCATGGCTTAAAGACATCCCTCCTACACAATGTTCAAGGAACTAGGGTTTTGTTGTTCTGAGGAAAAATCAATGGATCAAAAGCTCCAAGGCATATCATATGGCTTATGATGTTTCAAACTACCTCCATGACAAATTTCAGGTCTCGATTCAAAAGATTGATCGCTCAATTGCTCAAACGATCAATAATCGACTGGTTGACCCAAAAGTCAAACTGTGGTCAAAGTACAGTCAAAAATCCCGTTTTTTAAAAAAACATCCTTATTTTGAAGTATCATTCACCATTTGATCAAGAATTGATCATGGTTCATCAAGGAAAGATCAGAAATCAACAATTCCAAAAGCTTCTAAATTAGGGTTTTCATAGGAGAAAGTCAACTGAATTTTGACCAGCCATAACTTTCACATGGAACATCCAAAATTTTCCATCCAAATCTCATCTTGAAGGAAAATTGATTCTCTACAACTTTGTCTCTCACATGCCAAGTCTAAAAATACTCCATTTGAGAGATATGGACCAAAACATTATAGGTCCTTTTCAAAAGTCAACAAAAAGTCACTTTTTTCAAAAGGACACACAAGGAGCATGAAGAATTATTTTGACATGGGACCAAAGAAATTGGTTAGAGGACTCTTCAAGGTTTCTAAAAAGTCCAAGAACTTGAAAAAATGTTGAAAAATGAGGAAATGGCAAGGTGCACAAGTTCACCTATTTTCAAGGGCATGTATGAAGAGAAAAAGTCCAAAACTCCAAATATTTCCAAATGGGCCTATAATCTTTTTATTCTATCATTATTCTAAGCCCATGCACGCCCCAAAACAAGAGCCTAGTTATTTTTATTATTTTATTAATTATTTTATGGTTTTTTATCATTTTAAATCATAAATTAATTAGATAAAATAGTAAAATTAATGAAAGATATTATTTGCTTTGATTTTAAGTCAAGAAATCAATTAATATATTTCTCCAAGTCAATCAAATTTTGGGCACATGATAATTGGAAGGAGATTGGATCAATTTGGCCATAATTAGTAACATTTACAAATCAAATTTTCATGAACTACCAATCAAAGATTCAAATAGATTTGCTACAAATTTGTTGACCTATTTCACACTATTATAAGTAGTGAGCAAGGGCAGACCCCTAGGAAGGTTTTTTTGCAGTCTTGGAATCTCTACCTAAGTGCATACAAAGTGAAGAATTCTCAAAAATCAAATTTCGGATTGCAGAGCAATTCAAGGCCTCTGAAGGATTCAGTCACGTTCATTGACACCCCTTGAAGCTATTTGGATCATTGTTGAAGCCTGACACCCTCAGAAACGCTCACAATTCACCACGGTTTGCACATTCTCACTCAGGCTCGATTTCAATTATTCATGCATTGTCAATGAATTTTCACCACATATTTGCGTTCAGTACTGTATTGTTATCAATTATGGATATTTAATTGTATTTATATGCCAATATGAATGATACACCATTGTTGGTTTCAAGCTTTTCTTTTGGTTTTTTCGGTTTCACTTATGGAGGCCTAGTTCGTCGAATTTGATTGCATATACGCGATTACTATTTTGTTCCTATGATCTCTGGATGATTCAATTGATGTTTTAGCCCAGGAAGAGAACGTCCCCATGGTTAGGGTTTAACGGCGGCGATTTGGGGCCGGACGGTTGGAGGGCAAATTGGTGCAAGATAATGGCGCCGTTAGATTCGTAGGCTCACATATAATCAATCTGGGCTTTTAATTTGAAGTTTCATGTCTACCTGATGATTTTGGAGTTTTGTAGGTTATAGCTACAAAAAGAAGCGTAGCAAAACCATGGTGAACTCGCAGTAGGGATGACAGTCTTCAGGAAGAAGATGAAGACACCAGGGCGCGAAACTTTTGTTTAAAAACTCACTTTTCAATTCAGTTATATTGTGCGTGTTTCACTATTATTACAATTAGGTGTCCTAGCGCAGCTGATAAGGAACGTTGTTGGCATTCCACTGAGCGAGGGTTCAAATCCCAGCCACGACAAGCTTCATTTTTTTTACCAATTATCCATGTCGTTTGATCCCCTGCGCACATCACATGTGCGTGTTCACAACATGTCTCCAATCTCAGCCGTCAGAACAGAGACCTCTCAGATCTAGCGTCTCCAAGCATGCGATTGTACCATACTCCTTCAACCACGCATCACACAAGATTGCCAGCTAAGAATTCTTTTATTTCTTTTACTTTTAATTATACAATTTAGTTTTTTTTCTATTTTATTTGTTTATGTTTATTTTTTCAAAAAACTATTGTAAATACTTCCTCTTGGTAAAAATTATTACTAATTTTCTTTTTCTAAAAAAAATATAAAAAATAAAAAATATTTATTTATCTTAACTATTATTAATAGTTTGATTTTTAAATGTTTTATCAATTTGGTTTCTTTAGTTATTTAGTTAATTTTTATTAATTGATAAAAAATACTTATTTAATCAGAACCCTATTTTCTCTGATTTAATTAATCAGGTTAAAAACCAATGATTAATTAAATCGATTAATTTATTCTATTAACCATGGTTAACTTGTGCCCGAATTAGAGTTTACGAGAATTAACCCTACACTAAAATTATTTCTTTTTTTTGTGTCTTTTTTCAGGGTTGACTTTTCAAATACCTTCCGATTACGAGCCACGTCAAAACAAAAGCTAAGTTCTATCCTCTTCTTATTTTAATTTTCTTTTACCTTTTATTTATTTTTAGGGTTTGATTCCCGCCGTCAATGAATTCCTTCTACACTTACTTCTTCCTATTATATTTTCTATCAATTCTCAGATGATCAAAGTCAATGCTCAAGGCAAACCTTTGCCCGTCAACCTTCACCAATCGAAGCTAAGCGTCCTTTATCCTTGTTCTTTTATTATTATTTTTATTGATTAGGGTTAACCGTACTTGATTTCTGAACTGATAACGCACTCACGCTTGCCATTTTTCCCACCTTTTCAGGGTTTGCCAATTGCCAAAGCTATGAATAGTCGGTAACCCTTAAACCCTGATCTTAATTATTACTTGTGTTATACCTATAGCATTATTATCTCGCTGGTTTCATTTTCCCTTTCCCCCGCTGGTTTCTTTTTCTCTTCCCCGTATTGCTTTAATTGTATTTATTTATTGACTGCTGTGGTTAGTAATTCTAGGGAGTGCAAGCTCGTAATTAACCTAGAATAACTAATTATAAGATAAATATCTGAATTGAATCACGTGATTGTTGCACACACGCACACTTTTGGGGTAACCTCTCTGTTGCCTGTTGCCTGTTGCCTTGTGTTTTGCAGAATAGCCATGTCCCTCGAATATGAGGATACCTCAGCCATGTTGCCTCAGTAAATACAAAGGTCATAAAGTCCCTAAATGATGCTGCCTTCGATACACCAATATGACCTCGACCCTCGGAAGTTGCCTACGAAAGGCTGAGGTATCATATGGCTGCATACGAAAAGGCTATTCTGGTTCTTCCCTTAGACTACCTGCCTCCCTATGGCATGGGACAGTCTTATGGCGAACGAACTCTCGATGACCCTTCAACCTCCAAATGAAAGGCTTCCTACCCTCTTATGGCATGGATAGACCCTTTCACCCTGAAAGGCTAAAAGAACATTTTTCATCTAACCAGGTAATTGCCCTTAATTGCTTTGCCTTGCTCTAAAACTTTTTCATATTCTTTCTCATAAACCTTCAATATGGCTACGCTCATTTACGAGCTAAAGTCCGTTTTCTATTCTTCTACATTTCTTTTCAAAACGAGCAAAGCAATTAAGAGCCCATGGAAAACCATGGATGCAAAGGGTGCCTTACACCTTCCCTTTGCATAATTACCCCCCGAACTCAAAATTTCTCAAAAGGTTTTTTTCTGTTTCTTTTAGCCTTTCTGATTTAATTTGGATAAAATAAAAGTCGGTGGCGACTCATGCTTAACCACGACATTTCGATTAAAGTCAGTTCACCGTATTACAAGCACTCTTAACATCCATCTGATATAGAGTGATGTTATGTTGAGTGGCAAAAGAAATCAATAAGCGAATAGATTCTAACCTGGCCACTGGTGCAAAGGTTTCTGTATAGTCAATACCTTCTTGCTGACTATAGCCCTGAGCAACCATTCTGGCTTTGTTTCTTACAACTTCTCCTTTTTTGCTTAGCTTGTTTCTGAAGACCCACTTAGTTCCAATGATGTTAAATCCTTTTGGTCTTGGAACAAGATCCCATACATCATTCCTTGTAAACTGATTTAGTTCTTCTTGCATGGCAATTATCCAGTCACCATCCTCCAGAGCTTGATCAACAGAAGTTGGCTCAATAAGAGATACAAGACCAAATTGACATTCTGCATTGTTCTTAAGGAATGCTCTTGTTCTGATAGGATCTTCTTTCTTCCCAATGATAACATCTTCTGAGTGAGCAGAGTTGAGTCTAGAAGATCTTCTGATAGTTGGCTCTTCAGAAATTCTGAGATTCTCTAGTGAAGCAGCAACTTGATCTTCTGACGCTTTGCTTCTGGGTTCTTCAGCTTCTGAGTTAGAGATTTCAATATCTGCAAAATTCTCAAACTGCTTTGGCTTTTCAAGACCAAGCTTATCATCAAATCTGATATTGATTGATTCTTCAACAACCAATGTTTCAGTATTGTATACTCTATAGCCTTTTGAGCGTTCAGAATATCCAAGAAGGAAACACTTCTGAGCCTTAGAATCAAACTTACTCAGATGATCTTTAGTGTTCAGAATATAACATATACATCCAAATGGATGGAAATAAGAAATGTTGGGCTTTCTGTTCTTCCACAATTCATAAGGAGTCTTATTGAGAATAGGTCTGATAGAGATTCTATTCTGAATATAACATGCAGTATTTATTGCTTCTGCCCAGAAATGCTTAGCCATATTAGTTTCATTGATCATGGTTCTGGCCATTTCTTGTAGAGTCCTATTCTTTCGCTCTACAACTCCATTTTACAGTGGAATTCTAGGGCAAGAGAAATCATGGGCAATACCATTTTCTTTGAAATAAATCTCAAAGAATCTGTTCTCAAATTCGCCACCATGATCACTTCTGACCTTTATGATTTTACATTCTTTCTCAGATTGAATCTGAGTGCAAAAGTCAAAGAACATTGTATGAGACTCATCCTTGTGTTTCAAGAACTTTACCCATGTCCATCGGCTATAATCATCTACGATGACTAATCCATATTTCTTCCCTCTGATAGATGCTGTTTTGACTGGGCCAAACAGATCAATGTGCAGAAGTTCTAGCGGCCTAGAGGAAGAGACAACATTCTTAGACTTGAATGCAGGTTTGGAAAACTTCCCTTTTTGACATGCTTCGCAAAGAGCATCTGATTTATATTTCAGATTAGGGAGTCCTCTGACCAGATTTAGTTTGTTAATCTGACAAATCTTTCTCAAACTAGCATGGCCTAATCTTCTGTGCCAGACCCATTTCTCATCGCTAACAGACATAAGACAAGTTACCTTCTGATTCTTAAGATCTTAAAGATCAATCTTGTAAATGTTATTCTTTCTCTTGCCTGTAAATACGATTGAGCCATCCTTCTGACTTACAGCTTTGCAAGACTTTTCATTGAAGATTATGTCATAACCATTGTCACTTAATTGACTTATGGACAATAAGTTATAAGCTAATCCATCTACAAGAAGTGCATTAGTTATGGAAGGAGAGTCACCAATACTTATGGTTCCTGAGCCAATAATTTTGCCCTTCTGATCTCCTCCAAACTTGACTTCACCAGCAGACTTAAGCACCAGGTCTTGGAACATAGACCTTCTTCCCGTCATGTGCCACGAGCACCCAGAGTCCAGGTACCATGACATGTTTTGCTTTGTCTTCTTTGCTGCCAAGGATATCTGGAACATAAATTATCTTCTCCTTAGGTACCCACATTTTCTTGGGTCCTTTTTTGTTAGTTCTCCTTAAGTTCTGATTGAACTTGGGTTTAGCATGATAAACAACAGGAGGTACAACATGATATTCCTTAGGTTGAGCAACATGATATTTTCTATTTTGTGTCACATGCTTCTTGGTGTGTGTAATGTGAAAGCTTTTGGCATGTGATATGAGCCTAATATGATGGGAGTGGCCATACTTGAACTGATCATACAAGGGCTTGTATGTGATTTTCATATCATCTACAGGTTCAAGTTTGTATGGGGTATCACCCTCATAGCCTATGCCAACTCTCTTGTTTCCGCTAACAGCATATATCATAGAGGCAAGCTGACTTCTTCCAATACCTCTAGATAAGAACTTCCTAAAACTCAAGTCATATTCTTTAAGAATATTGTTCAAGCTAGGAATAGATTTTTCTGAACCAGAAGATGATTCAACATCTTTGGATAATTTTAAAACTTTTTCCTTCAGTTCAGAATTTTCTACTTCAAGCTTCTTAATTTCAGATTCAAATAGCTTCTTCAGCTTTTTGTATTTGATACTAAGTTGAGCCTTGAGTTCCAGAATTTCAGTTAGGCTGGAAACTAGCTCATCTCTAGATAGTTCAGAAAATACCTCTTCAGAATCTGAGTCTGATTCTGATGTAGATTCTAATCCATCATCAACAGTGGCCATGAGCGCAATGTTTGCCTGCTCATCTTCAGAGTCTGATTCTGATTCTGATGAATCTGAATCATCCCAAGTTGCCATAAGACCTTTCTTCTTTTGGAACTTCTTCTTGGGCTTCTCCCTCTGAAGCTTTGGACACTCACTCTTGTAGTGACCTGGCTCCTTGCACTCAAAGCACATGACCTTCTTTTTGTCAGATCTTCTGATTCTAGAAGATTCTCCTCTTTCAGGCTTTTTGGAACTCCTGAAGTTCTTGAACTTCCTTTGTTTGCTCTTCCAGAGTTGGTTTACCCTTCTGGAGATCATGGACAGTTCGTCTTCTTCTTCCTCTAATTCTGACTCTTCAGAATCTTCTTCTTCAGCCTGAAAAGCGTTAGTGCATTTTTTATTTAAAGTTTTTAATGCAATAGACTTACTTTTCTTCTGAGGTTCATTAGCATCCAGCTCTATTTCATGACTCCTCAAAGCGCTGATCACCTCTTCCAAAGAGACTTCATTCAGATTCGTTGCTATCTTGAATGCAGTCACCATTGGGCCCCATCTTCTAGGCAAGCTTCTGATGATCTTCTTGACATGATCAGCCTTTGTATATCCCTTGTCAAGTACTCTTAATCCAGCAGTTAGAGTTTGAAATCTTGAGGACATTGTTTCAATGTTTTCATCATCCTCAATCTTGAAGGCTTTATACTGTCATACCCCAATTTTTGACCTAAGACACCACCTCATATCATTTGTTACTGGTGACTCAGCAAGATTTAATCAAGAAATCGCTCATCAGTACAAGTAACAATCAATTAGGGTTTTGTTTTCCCTTCATCTCAAAAGAACCATCTTCATCAACAATCAACATTTGGTCCTCAAAGATTCATTTCAACAAGCTCAGAGACTTTGAATCAACCAGATTAGGGTTTTGACTGAAGATAGCACACCCCTGACTTTTGCTCAGGATTTGACCTAATGACTTGGGACATGACCTCAAAATCCCAAGTACATCATTTTGACCTAATTTATTGGCTCAAGACATCCCCTACACAAGGACTGATCAACAGTGAATTTTCAAATCATCAGATTAGGGTTTTTGAACTATCAGGGACTGAAATCAGGGATTACATTTGAGAAACCCTAAAAAGCTCCAGGGGATCACTCAAAGGTTTTAATCATATTCAAATAATCCCTATGACAATATCCAATGGAAATTGTATCTCAATTCAAGATCCACAGTCATCAATTTCATCAGGTCGACAATTAGGGTTTTTGACCTAATTCACCTGAACAACTGACTTTTTAATCAGAACATGGTGCCACAACTTAAACCATGGCTCATGGTCCTCCAATAACTCAACATGATCCATTCATACCATTCATTTGGTGAGGATAGTTTGGTTCATTTGAAATCTCCAGAAACGCGATTCGTCTGAAAAAGTCAAACTGTACAAGATCACCATTGACTTTTTGGAAATTTTGATCAAACTTATGAAGTCATTTGATCAAGGAAAATCAAGAAAATCAATCAAGAATCAAAAAGTCAAAAGTTTGACTTTCCATACTTAGAAAAATTCTAAGTGTTTTTCAATGGTTTTTTTCAAACTTTGGAAGGGAATAACTCAAAATTTCACCTACAAATTGAAAAAAACTTCCAACATGAAAGTTGTAGATTTTGATCCAATGAACAACTTTGTTAGATAAAATGATTTTCCAAAAGATCAACCATTTAAGAGATATGGAGCTTCAAAGTTGGTATCTTTTGAAAATTTCACTTAAAATCTCACTTTCTTCAAAGTTCATGGCTCTTTTTCACCCATTTCCTTAAAGGTCTTGAAGAAACTTTCAACAAGGGTTTTGAAGCACATAACATGAGCTTTCCAAAATGTCCAAGAGCATGAAAAAATATGGAGCATAGCTATGGCTTTGAATTATGCATTTAGTGATCATTTTCACTTGAAATTTCAAACCATTTTCACTAAGTTTCATTACTACATGACCTATAATGCAAGTAATGATGCATCAATGCAATAATTGAGAGATATTTTCTGATTTGAAGATCAGAATGGAAGAGGATAAGAAGCTTGGAAGATTAACCATGGTTAAGTCACTTTTAACCATTTGCATTTAATGTAAAGATTTCATTTTATCTCCAAATGCCAAATCACCATTCTTTGATCAACTTGCAAAGCTCTGCATTCAGAATCCTTGGCCTATAAATAGAGGTCCAAACTTCATTCAAAATCACACCAAAACCTCATAATCATAGGTTTTCTCTCTTCTTTCTTAAGTTGCAAGTTTCATGAGTTTCAAAGAGGAAGAATTGCAATTTCCATCTCTTGCAATTTCTGAGCAAAGTGTTGCTTCTAAAACTTCCTAAACATCATATGGAAGTTGTTTGATCCACTCACACACCCCAAAAACACCTAAATCTCAGAATCACTACCTCACTTCCCAAATATGCATAACACTAGCCTTATCATGCCAATTTTCATTCTAGCTCATTTCTGTTCAAGTTAATCATCCAAACACATCCCATATACCATATATGAACTATCCCAATCATCATCCCTGACCTGTAACTCCAAAATCATCAAGCTTGATCCTCACTTGAGCCATACTGCAGATCGGGTACCATGACCATGCTCAGATGAATTCAGATTGTTCCAAGCATCCAGACACCTTCCATAATCATCATTGAAGCTATCCAGATCATTACAAAGCATCTGTAACATCTCTAGCTCGAAATTCAATCTCCAGTTTTGCCGTTTTTGAAGGTAAGCCTCATGAACTTCAAGCTCATACATACATGCATCATAAACAAAATATTGATATACCATCTTGTTTCTGCACCTATGAGGATCATTAACCCTCAATCAATTGCATCATAACTTGCATATACACGATTTCACATTGAATTTCAGTTTTAGGGTTCTTCGTGTTCATCAGAAAATTGATAGCCTTAGAGTGAGAATAAATGAAATTAAAGATCACTATCATGTTCCTTATGAAAAACCGAGTGAGATAGACTATCTACTCGATCAAAACAACTCAGTTTTCAAAAATTTCAAAATCAAGCTGGGGATGTGTTCTTGGCGCCATTTTTGTTCAGAAAATTCAAATGATTTGTTTTAAAATATAATTAAATAGAAGCGTGTTATTTACAAGCTGCGCGCGCAGCTCAGTTGGCAAGTGTTTTGGTTGGTAAGAGAGAGGGCGTGGGTTCAAACCCTTGAGAGGACAAACCATTTTTTTTAACACTTATTTTTTCTTCATTTTTTACACAACTTCACTTAATTAATTAACCAATAAAATCAACTCTTTTTTACTTCATTTTTTGTACACTTCTCATTTAATATATATATTTTATGAATATCCAAAAAAAATCACAAAAAAATATTTATTTAATACATTTTTTATTAAGTTTTAAATGACATGTTTTTAAGTGTTTTTTAATACTTTAAATATTGTTTTTCATTTGATTTTCAAACTTAATCACTTGTAATTATTTTTGTGATCAAACCCTAATCACTTAGGTCTTAATTAAGCATAAAATTTGTTTTTATCTTAATTAAGTTGACTTTTGTCAAAATTCAAACTGTTTTAAAACAAACGATCAAAGTTTTTCAAAACAATAAACCATTTCTTTTTGGTTTTCTTTTCAAAAAAAACTCTTGATCAAATCTTTTTGGATTGATCAATTGATTTTCAAAACAACTGGGCCTCTCGAATATTAGAGAGTATAAGTCTCATTCCTTTTTCTTTGTACAGTTTTTCTTTAAACAGAAAACTTCTTTCAAAACAAAACTTTCAAACTGTTTTCAAACGACGAAACCTCGCGTTTTAACAAAACAATCAACCATGTTTTATAAAATAAAACATGGGCCTCCACATAGGTATAAGTCTCATTCCCTTACATGAAATTAGGTATTTCATTGTACATACACCTTTTGTACATACCTCGATCAATTTGATTTTTAACCTCGAATAACAAATCAAAAATGAAGGTTTTCTTTAAATCTTCCCAAAAATACCATGGGCCTCCATGTAGGTATAAGTCCCGAGCCCCTTTGTAAATATTTGTTTACATAGCCATGAATAAACTCAATGGGCCTCTCCCCGAGTATAAGTCCCGAGCCCTCGTGTTTACAAATGGATCATGCTTACAGGTATATTTCCTTCATAAACTCCATTGTATACACACACCTTGTTATATATAACTGTTCATATTTGTTCATATTTGTTCATATTTGTTCATGTACTTGTTCATATTTGTTCGTGCTTGTTCATATTTGTGATCGTGTTATATATATACTTGTTCAACTTAGTACAACACTAGGTTCCCCATAGCCTCCTATTGGGCTTCGTGCAAAGAATCTCCCTTAGTTTAGGTTAGGACATAGAGTATGGTTTCCCGGTGAAATCGCTCTAAGAGCTCAAACCAACTATACCACGCCTCCTCTTGGGCTTCGTACAAACGACTTGTCCCTCCCATAGCCTCCTCTTGGGCTTACAATACAAGGACCCTCGATTGTCCCTCCCATAGCCTCCTCTTGGGCTTACAATGCAAGGATCCTCGGATAGCCTCCTCTTGGGCTTCGTACAAGGACCCACGGACTTCTTATAAGCATCCCCAATATCCAAAACAAAAAACCTAGGAGATTAGACATTTATCATCTCTATGATAGGAGTATCTCATCTATATCATCACAAACAATCAATCAATCAAATTTCTCTTTTGCCACAAGGCTGGCTAATCAATCAAACCTTTTGCCACCAGGCTGGCTGATTAATCAAAGTTTTTGCCACAAGGCTGGCTTCGTCGAAACTTTTGCCACAAGGCTGGCTGATTAATCAAAACTTTTTGTCACAAGGCTGACTTCATTGAAAGTTTTTACCACAAGGCTGGCTAATCAAACTTGTTTTTGCCACAAGGCTGGCTAAACAAAAAACATCTTTATCATTCTAAGCACCATAAGTGGCACAGCCCAGGGCTTATAATGAAAATATTTCAAACAAAAACAAATAGATGTATGTGATGATATAGATTAGATACATCGAACATTGAGATGACATTTGTCTCTTATCCTTTGCTTCCACTAGCATAAGTGGGAACTACGATTGCTCTGACTTTCTCAACATCCCTTTGAGAATACGTAGGCACAAGGTCGTATCCTTGGCGAGCAAAACTTCTCCCTCAAACCACTCAAACCTTAGCACCCGTAGACCCCGAGCTACAGATGCTCTGATTCCCTCTAAGGGATATGTATGCAGAGGATCGCGATGATCTTTGCGAGCATAATCAAACAAACACCTTAGTTTCCCACCTATTTCACAACAGAACCTCCACAATAGCATAGAATGAAAAACATAACAAAGAAGCCTATAGAGTACTATAGATACGTTGGGTGCTAATACCTTCCCTTCGTATAACCAACCCTCTTACCCGGAATCTCTCCCCCCACTTTTAAGGTTATTGCAGCTTTTTTCCTTTTCCTACTTTGGAAACAATAAAAAGTTTGGTCGTGACAAAAACAAAGAAAAATCTTTTTCTTGAGCACTCGAGCCCAAAGAAGGCATCAGGTGTCTCATCCCACAAAACGACGATTTTTCCCCGCGACACATACTTCTGGATTAGTGCAAGAGCTTTAGTCTCCTTGACTTGGGCATTTCCTTCGTGAGTCATCTTCAAGGATTCAAGGATGTCATGGGCAGTTTCTCTGTTTGATATCTTCTCATATTCAGCATGAGAAATAGCATTCAGAAGAATAGTCCTAGACTTGTTATGATTTTTGAATTGTTTCTTTTAATCATCACTCATTTCTTGCCTTGACATCTTTACTCTTCTAGAATTTAGAGGATGTGTATAACCATCCACAAGAAGATCACATACGTCACCATCTAGACCAAGGAAGTAACTTTCCAATCTATCTTTCCAGTATTCAAAGTTTTCACCATCAAATACTGGTGGTCTAGAATATCCATTTCCATTGTTGTGTTGATCATTTGAAGTAGAAGTGGATGTAACAATATCAGCCATAGCGTTTTTCTCTTCCTGAATCCTTTTCTAACACGGTTAAGTGTTTGCACCTAGAACCGGTGCTCTGATGCCAATTGAAGGATAGAAAAACACTTAGAAAGCGGGGTTTGAATAAGTGTGACTTTAAAAACTCTTAAGATAAAAACAATGAACACAATATTTTTATACTGGTTCGTTGTTAACGAAACTACTCCAGTCCACCCCTTTAGAGTGATTTACCTCAACTGAGGATTTAATCCACTAATCAATCTTGATTACAATGGTTGTCCACTTAGAAACACTCTAAGTCTTCTAGAGTATCCTAATCACACCTTGATCACTCTAGGAAATCAACACTTAGAAACTTCTAAGTCTTCTAGAGTCTACTGATCACAACTTGATCACTCTAGGAACCTTTTACAAATCAATGTAAAATAAATGTTTACAAGAGTATTCAAATGCTTCTTAGAAAGCTATAATCACAACTATGATATTTCTCTTAAGTTCTAAGCTTAAATCTCACTAAGATATTACAAGTGAAATGAGGTTGAAGATGAAGTTTGAGAGCTTTTGAATTTTGACAGCGTTTCTGTATTTTTGCGCAAGAGTTGTGTATTCAGATTCTCATCAGAACTTCTATTTATAGGCGTTTGAGAAGATGACCGTTGGGAGCATTTAATGCGTTGCATGTTCCGTACAGCTCTGCATTTAATGTTTCACTCTTTTGTTAACTACCTCGAGCCTTGCTTTTACTGCTTCTACTGACTTTGCCTTTTGTAGCTTCTAACGTTCCTTTTGTCAGTCAGCGTAGCCTGTCATCTTGTACTTGCTTATGATCTGATGTTTGTAGATACAACGTTTGAATATTCAGAGTCAAACAGCTTGGTGCAGAGCATCTTCTTGTCTTCTGACTTTGAAGTGCTTTAGCGTGATACCATAAGAACTTCAGTGCTTCTGCTTCTGATCTCATGTTCTTCTGATGCTTCATAGACCATGTTCTGATTCTGCTTGACCATCTTCTGATGTCTTGCGAGAGCATGTTATGATGTTGCATACTTGAACCTTCTGAGTCGGTGCTTCTGGCGCTGAATTATGCGTTCTCCTCATATAATTCCTGAGTTGGAAAATGTAAAGGATTAGAGTACCACATTATCTTAAACAAAATTCATATACATTGTTATCATCAAAACAAGAATATTGATCAGAACAAATCTTGTTCTAACTACAGGTCTTACCAGGTTACCCAGAATTGTTAGCCCTTTTAAAGCACCCTCGAACATGATGAATTCGCATCATGCAATGATACTTTAAGAAAGAACCTGTCTGAGTTGTAGTATCGGGTAGCGACTAGGCCCTCAACATTTGTCAAGAGTAGCCCCCCACTACGTCCTAAAGGCCAAGATGGGTTAAAGGGTAACTAAAGGTCCTTAAGCTCCGGCGCACCGAAAGGTATATACATAGACCTCCCTCATTTAAGCAAGGTGTGTATATATCTATGGAGTCCTAACTTAAGTGTGAACTTCATATTGACTCATCTCCCACATATGTGAAATAGGTCACCATGACTATGCCACTGCTATCTTAAGTGTACTTGAATCCGGGTATAGGATTCGTCCTTCATTTAATTCCCAAGAAACCTTTAAAATAAAACAATCAAAACAAACAATTGAAAACATTTAAGTGAATCCTAAACTTTAAGGTAACCCCTCTTTTATTCGAAAACATCCCCAACAGAGTCGCCAGTTCTGTAACACGGTGGGAGAACTGACTTTAAAGAAATGTTGCGGATAGCAAGAGTCGCCACCGACTTTTATTTTATTCAATTTGGAAAGGCTAAAAGAACAGGAAAAGACCTTTTAAAAAAACTTTGAGTTCGGGGGGTAGGTTATACAAAGGAAAGGTGTAGGCACCCTTTGTATCCATGGTTATCCATGGGCTCTTAATTGCTTAGCTCACTTTGTTTTCAAAATGTTTGAAGTGTGTGAATAAGAAAAGATTTTGAAGAAGAACTTTAGCTTGTAAATAAGCGTAGTCTTTTTAAATTTGATTTTTGAAAAGGAGTAGGAAAATATTTTGATTTTGAATTTGAAAAGAGTAAGCAATCAAGAGCACCTACCCTAAGTTTTAAAGATTCTGTTCTTTCAGCTTTTCAGTTTGAAAGGGCTATCCATACCATAAGAGGGTAGGTAGTCCTTTCATTGGATTTATCGGCTCATCGAGAATCATCGTTTGCCATAAGTCTATCCATACCATAAGAAGGGTAGGAAGTCTTTAGGAAAGGATGGAATAGTCATTTGTAGGCAACCAGTAAGCATACCTTAGCATTCGAAGGGACGATCATCATTCATCGAGGCAACATCGAGGGACGAGATCATTTTTTATCGTAGGCAACTCGAAGGGACTATGATCTTTATATCGAGGGACTATGATGATTTTATCGAAGGCAACAGGCTAAGGTATCCCTACATCCGAGGGACTTGACTATTTTTTAACGAAAGGCAGCATAAGAGAGATTACCTTAAAGGTGTGTGGGTGAACAAAAAGTGATTGATTAATTTAATCCTGAAAATTAGGGTTATTCTAGGTTGATTTTAGTCTTGCCATACAATCCTATTAATTTCTAACAGTTATATCAGCAGAAAATTAAAAGGCAGAGAATATACCCTACGCTATTACAAGGCTTCGGGGAGGGGGAATTACAAAACCAAAAAAAAACCCGGGGGGAAAAGACAGAAAATAAATGCAGAAAATAAACCTACAACTATTACAAGGCTTTGGGGCAGTTACATAATAATTAATAAAATATGCGAAAAATAAAAAGCTTTATTACTATTACAACTCTTAGCAGTTACATAATATGAAAAACTATGAAGAAATAAAATACAGAAATAAAAATCCTAATTACTATTACAAACCAGAAGCAGTTACATAAATTATAAAAAATTACGAGAGAAAGTAAATAGCGGACAAATTAAGAAATCGAGAAAATATTTGAAGAAGAGGAGGAAAAAGATTTGATGTTTAGAAAAATATTTTAAGTTAATGTTAATCTAAATCTAATTTAATTAATGAAAATAAATCTAATTATCTAATTATGTACAAATTAAATCTAATCTAATTAAATCTCTAATTGATTTTAATTATTAAATCTAAAAAATCTAATCAAATCCTAATTATAGTCAATTAAAATAAATGTTAAGACAATTAAATCAAATTAACTATTAAAACTAAATGTTTTTGTGATTTTATGATTTTATAAAAATTAAATGAATTAAACAACCTAATTACTAAAATTAAATTAATTAAACAAAAAGGTGAAAGAAAAAATAATTAATAGTCTAAACCCTAATTCTAGTTCTAATTAGTTATGGGTTGATTTTAATTATGTGGTTAAATAAAGAAAATTGTAGAGAAAGAAGAAAGAAGGAAAAATTGACAAAAAGAAAGGGTAAACCTGGTGGTCGAACCCGGGTTGGGAAGGTGATTGGCGCTTGTATGCCACCAGCTGTGCCAACGTGCTTTTGGTGTTAGTGGATGAATCGTCGGCGGTTGAGGCGTGAAGGATTGATGCGGATCCGGTTGATTCGGTGGATCTGACTAAGTTCCGCTTCTCTTTTGTTTTCCTCTTCTACGTCTTTGGTAGATTATTTGCCATGTGATTTAATCTTCTTCCCCATATGTATTCTCTCTTCTCCATTCACACAAACAAAATCAAATCAAAAGAAAACAACACTTTCAGAACAATAATCATGGCCATCAATTGAACCAATAAAAGCTAACAAAAATAAAAAATAAACAACACCACCTGAGGGCTTCGATGGCGGTTTGTGGAGGAAAGATGCGCGTAGAACCACTCGGTTCTACGGTGAGAGGAAGATGTAAGTTATTGAGTTTCTTTTTGAAAGCGTTCTTGATGTTCTTCAACAAGCTATGAAGTTGTTATGGTATTCATGAGAGAAAGTGAAGTTTGATCTTAGAGAGAAGGAGAAGAAAATAATTTTTGTGTTTGTGAGAAGAGAGAGAATGAGAATAAGGGTTAGAAAGTTGTTGTGAATGCCTAATGTGTAAAAATTAGTGATATTTATAGTGTAACTTAGGTCAACAAATATGGAATAAAAAAATCAAATATTAACTATTCATTAAAAGCTTAAATCAAAAATAATTTGATTGTGATCTTTTAAATGATTAACTAATATTTTTTTAAAAAGATCTTTACTTGTTACCCAAGTTGTGAAAAATGTTTAAAATAGAACAAATAAAATTAAAAACTTCTTTTTTTGGATTTTTTGAATATTTTATGATTTTTGGTGATTTTTTGACTAAAAAATGCATAAAAGTGAAAATTGACTATTTTAAAAAATGCCTATTTAATTAGTGCAAAAATTAAATTAAAATAATAAAAAATGAAATTTTTATGATTTTTGAATAATGGAAATAAAGTTAGAATTAAAATTAGAAAACAAATAAAAAAGGAAAAATGTTAGAAGTGAGATTCGAGTCCGGGACCTCTCGCTCATGTACCTTTTTACCTCAAATCCTTACCAACTGTGTTACGTCACTTATTCAAAATAAAATGACTTTTACAAATGTATGAGGGCAAATTTTGGGGTATGACACTACTCTTAAAGACAATATAATATACCTCATATATAATCGAGTTGACTCCTAAACCTAACGAGTCGAACTATGTATAGTTCAAGTTTAACTCATTTAGTTAACGAATTTAATTTTTATCTCATATTCGGCTTATTTGATTCATGAACCTAATTCAACGATTTAATTTTCGAATCAAATTTAAAATTATTTTCGAGTTGGTTCGATTCATCGCCAGCCCTATAATAACCTTATAAATAGTTAAATGTGAAGCTTGTTATAGTCTGCATAGGGTATATGAAAATGTAAAGAATATTTTTGATAAAAAAATTTTGGATGCTGATTTCTCTTTTTTTCTTTTTTTAAAGTTTGTCAATCTAATTACTCCATCAATTCCAAAATAAATGAAGTAGTCAACAATTTTACACAAAATTTAAGAAAACAATTATTTAAAAGACAAAGAGTAATACTTTTACTAAAATATTTTTATCATCCATTTATACAGTATTTAATTTTATTGAAAATACAAATTAAAATATATTTTATTGATGTTAATGTATGATATATTAATTAAAAAGTAAAAAGAAGTAAAATTGTATTGAAAATTTTAAAAAAAGATAATTATTTTAAAACAATTATTTTTCACCTATAAATTATTCCTTTTGAGTTGGAAAGAGTATAATAAATATTCATGAATGCATCAATTAATGGCTATGCATATTTTCTTGTATAAAAGACCCTTTTCTTCTTCCATTACCTAAGCTAACATCAATCACCATGGGTAGCAATGCTCATAGAAATAATAGTCTTGCATGTAGATTGTGCGGCCAAGTTTTCCCAAACATTGAATCACTTGCGACTCATATTGAGTCTCATATGCTTCCAGCAAACTTTTCCATAAGAAAGCTAAAATACACCAACTCTCAGATTGAGCTAACTCGCAATGCTATACTACCCAACTTTTCAACTCCAACATCGATGATGCAAGGAATTATCAATACACCACTACAACAAACTTTGGCAATTCCTCGGTCACGAACAAGCCATATTATGTATAATGATTTGCATGGTGATATTTCATATCCACCAATCTCCCCAAAAAATGATATGAAAATTTCTCAAATTGATGGAACAAAGCCATTAATAGATCAATTAGATAAACCCATCAATAATGTGTTTGTTAATTCAGCAAACATCAATGACCATACATTGAATTTAGAATTAAGGCTTTGAAGTTGTAAATGAATGTACTCTTTTTGGTTAGTGGTGCGATATGTGATATATTTATAAAAATAAAGTATTTTTTATTACATTTTACCTTAAATTATTGTGTCCTGCATATGCGAGTTCTTTGTTGAATGTAGATTTGCTTTTACCATAGCCTATCAAACCCGTGTTTTAATATGACAATCTTCATAATAGTTATCTCAAATTTTTGGAGGCTTTGTGTAGATTAGTCGCAGTTCAATCATGAAAAAACAAATAGAGGTCTTATTTAATCCCGACTTAACTTTAAAAATATTTTATGAGATACTATTTAGTCACAGTTTAATTGTAACAAGCTTTGGGTCTTACACCATAGCCCTTCTTATACGCTCTCAAAGACATATGTGCTTTAGATCCATGGATATTTCTTAAACTTAGTTTCTCTCAGTCATTTACGTTTTTACTCAATCTATTGAATAATGCCACCCCATTTTTTGAAAAAAAATGCCACTGCCATTTTATATCTCATTAATACCCTTTTAGAAAATTGAGAAAAGACTATAAATTATTTATTTATAAAGGAACTCTTGATAAAAGGACTAAAATGACTAACATGTTACAGATTGGAATACTTGTTTTCACTTAAAAAAATTTAGAGGATGAGGTGTTATAAATTCAGAGATATATTTGACAATTTGTAAAATATGTTTTGGTATAACATGTCACAACATCTGTCAGGATATCTTTCCTGAGCAACATGTTAGAACATCTTCCATAACATCTTTGCAGTACACCATGTTTTAGCAAAATTGTGTCAATCCTAAAACTCTGGTACTAACCGTCTCTTCCTTTGGCAAATTTTGGCTAAAACAACCAAGGACAAAACATACTGGAGAGAGCCACAAGACAAAGGAATAAAAACACAAAGCAAACTGCACAAAATATCAAAGATAAAGCAGTTACCAAAAAAAGCTACATGCTAAACATGTAAACTTTGTACATGAGGCAGAAGGTAAGTGATATTCCCCTTCAATACAGTGTACATGAGGAAGAAGATGCAAGACTCTCCCCCCTAAAATACAGAACCAATTCTCATCACAGAGAGACAAATCTCCCTATCAAGAGGAAGAAACACCTTTACTTGAAGCACAAGAGAACTAGTGTGAACAAAGAATTGAATTATCCCAGTTCAACATATTAGAAGAACATGCAGAAGAAGCTGCGTACATAACTTATAGCACAAGACACAACTATGCTCATAACTCAGACCACAAAACAAAAAAAAATACAAAAGACACAAAACACAAGAACACAACTGACAGACAGTATGTTAAAACATAAAAAAGGGCATCCTGCAAACAACCACAAATGTAGTTTGAAGGTGAACAAAACAAAGACTCTCAAGGCTCACTCCCCCTAAATTGTTGAATTCCTCAAGTTAGAGATTAGACTCACACACACTTTTACTCCCCCTTTTTAGCCAAAAATTGACAAACAAGGAGCAAATGAAGAGATATAAAAAAATAGAAAACAAACACAAAATGCAAACCAAATTGTATTCACATGACTGTAGAAAGAAAGAGAAGAAAACAACACGACCAAGGACACATACCCAAAGGAACAAACTAAGGGCTTAAAAAGAAATTGATTTAATAAACACAACAAAAAAAAACGACTCAACAACAAGAAAAGAGACACTTTTTTTTGTTACAAATAGCATGTATTAGCTATCCACATGGCCGGTCCCGACATTTTAGAGGCCCAGGGCAAAAAAAAGGGATCCCTAACAAAAAATCGGGTTTTTACTCGCCTCCAAAATGAAGAAGAATTTCTGAGACAAAATCAAAAATATAAAGTTTTGGTTGTTTCTAACAACTAAAAGAAACTTATGTTCTGACCCTAATACGCAGTTTTTTTTTCTGATTAAGAAATGTATGAGTAGGCCTAAACCATATTCATAAATTATGTAGGAATAGGCCTAAACCATGTTCTAAATAATATGACTAGGAAATGTAGGAGTAGGTCTAAACCATGTTCTGGACCTAATACACATGTTTTTATGGTTGGTAAGAAATTTATTGCTATGTTTTGAAAAATAATAAATCAAAGCACAAATAATAATGAATTTGATTTCATCATAAAAATTTGATAATAAAGAAATTAATTGTATGATAAAATTTTGAATATTTAATTATAATATATAAATAATGTAAAATTTATACTAAATAAATTAAGATAAAACTATAAGGGCTGGAATAAATAATTATCAAGAATAAAATTTAATTTAAAATATCATCACAAATTTTAATTAATTATATTTAAATTATTTTATAATTAAATTTGAAAAATGATAATTGTTACCATAATTATATATGAAATTTAATGAGAAATGTTGTCATCTTTATTTAATGAAGTGCTTTTTAAATGAAATATTCGTGTAAAAATCAATAATTAAAAATTTGATAAATGAAAAGAAAAATAATTAAAAACTTGGTTGGCATTAAAATTAAAAATTTGATAAATGAAAAGAAAAATAATTAAAAACTTGGTAGGCATTAAAGTATGGAACTGGGGTCATCAAACTTCCAACGGCAAGCAAAGTACCGGGTGCAGTTACGGTGCATAGATAAAAATCTATGCACCATGCATAGATTATTATAGACCCTTGGATCAAATTCTAGACATCAATTATTATTACTCAATATTCAATACTCGCCACTCAATACTCAATAGTGAATTTCCAATGACTTATGTAGGCTTATGCATGGTGCATAAAGAAATCCTTATGCATATTAGCCAAAGCCCAGAGTACCGCTGGGCTACAAGCATAAATTTGATTAATATTGTCGCCAATAAATATATATTATTGGTTTCTGTATTATTTTTTAACCATAATACTTAAAATTGAGGGCCCCATATTTTTGAGGCCCTGGGCTATGGACCTGCTTGCCCTTGCCCAGGGTCGGCCCTGGCTATCCAACACTACCTTTTGAGTCCATAAAATTGACTCAATCATTAACAGCATCTGAGTCTTAATCAAGTATTTGATCATGTTTTTTCTTGAGGGACATCATCATAGTACCTGTAAATACACAAGTTTTTTTCTCCTTTTGTTTACTTACTTCGCAACTTTTAGAACTTATATCTACTTTCTAGAAGCACAAGTATCAACTTTGGTTATAACATTTTGAGAATATCAGGTTGGAGATGTACGACCTGTCCTTTAATTGACGGTTGTGGTATTAAAAAGTATATCAACTACGACACTATAACAAGTAGGGGTGTGCATGGTTGTTTATTTTAAAAAATCAAACCATAATCATTTTCAAACCATTTAAATGGTTTGGATATATAACCATAACCACATTTCAATCAAAATTGGTTATAAATCTGATTATAAATTTGGTTATGATTATATAACCGACTTTTAAAAAAATCCAGTTTAAGAAATATTTTTTATTTTGAAAATTAAAAATTTTATAATTGAATTAAAATATTTGGATTAATTTTGGTTTTTGAATAATAACCGGGTTATAACCGAATCTAAAGTTAACTTAACCTAATAACCATTTAATTATATCCAGATTATATGGATGAATAACAAAACCATTAATAACTAAACTGTTTAATAACTATTTCATTATATTCAAATATTTAAAATAAATTTACTAATCGTTAGTTGGTCCAGTGGTGATTGGCGCTGGACTTGGTAGGGAGAACCACGGTTCGATCCACGGTTCGATCCCCCGCAACTGCGATCGGGAGGGGGATGAAACCAACCACGGTTCGATCCCCCGCAACTGCGATCGGGAGGGGGATGAAACCACTTGATGCCAGAACTCGCCCCCGAACCGGACTAAACCGGTGCTATAAAGCATAGCAACCTTGGACACAACCCTAATCCTAATTCTTTATCTGGCATCATATTAAAGTTTAGAATTTTTATCACTCTTATTTTAATTCTTCACACCAACTCCAATTCAATACCACAATTAATAATAATATTAAAATAAATAATATTAATAATAATAATATAATAATATCAAACCATCACTATTAATAATAATAATATAATAATAATATTAAAACATCACTATTAGGATTTAAATATTAAAAAATATGAATATTATATAATCTTTTTATTTATAATAAATAGTTAAGACAAATTTTTTAGCCTAAAATATTTTAATTCAATATAAAGTTATAATAGCCTTTGACACTATTTAATTTAGTCTTATTTTCCCCTTATAATTGTTAAGGAAAAATTACAAAATAGATACTACTATATAAAATATAATTTAAATAATATATATACTTAAATTTCCTTATAATAAAGAAAACACATTAAAATATAAAATACATAATTCTATAAAAAAATAGTAACATTTTTATGTTTTAATTTTATTTCTAACTTTAAATATTGATCTAATTCTAATAGTAATAATGTATTTTTTTATGTCTTATTTTCCTTTGCATTTTTGTTATGACTAAAAAAAATATAGAAAACTATAAAAAAAATTAAGTTATCCATAATTAAATTGAAATATTGAAACATTGAAAAAAACATTATTAACATCTTTTAGTTTAAAATATTGAAATATAATAAAATTATAATAGTCTTTGGTATACTAAATAAAATTATAATATTATTTCATTTGGTCTTATTTTCTGTCATACTTTTATTAATGAAAGATTAAAAAAATAGTTGTTTCTATATAATATATAATTTTAGGTAATATATAGATTTAGAAATTCTTATAAAAAAATATATATTTTTAAGAGTAATAACATTTTTTGATTTGAATTATTATAAAATATCAATTTTTTTTCAATCCACAACTTCCTATCATTATTAGTTTTTTTTTCCAGTTTTTAATCTCCATTAAAGATACCATAAATAATCTTTTATAGGTCCTTGTGCAATACTTATTCCTTATCAGTTACTATTTTGATAAATAATTGATAGGCTAATCTTTTTTAAAATATATAAATATATTAATATAAATGCTTTCCAAAATTAACTATTAACCTTTTCGGTTCAAAATATAAAAAGATATACTTTAATGTACATTTTTTATTATCTAATCAGTCTTTATTTAATTTAAATTATATGCATTCATTATAAATATTAAAAGAAATGATCTCCAATCTCTTTTTTTTTTTCACTTCTCTTTTAAAACTTTCCACCTTTTTTATTATGAATTGACAATGCAAACTGAATATAATTTTAGGTAATATATAGATTTAGGAATTCTTATATAAAAGACAATATAATTCTAACAGTAATAATGTATTTTGGTTTGAATTATTATAAATTTATAGCAATTTCTTTTCTATTCCATAACTTAATACTGTTATTAGTTTTTTTTTAGTTTTTAATCTTCATTAAAGATATCATAAAAATACTAAATACTATTTGAATAGGTCCTTGGTGAAATACTTATTATTATTTATATTATTTATCCGTTACTATTTTGATAAATAATGGGTTGACTAATCAATTTTTAAAATATATAAATGTATTAATATAAATGCGTTACAAAAATAACTATTAACTTTTTCCGTTACGAATATAAAAAAATATATTTTGAATGTTTTTTACTATCCAATCAATCTTTATTTAATTTAATTTTTATGCATTCATTATAAATACCTAAAGAAATGATCTTCAATCTCTTTTTTTTTTTTTCCATTTCTCTTTTAAAAACTTTCTCTTCATTTTCCTCAATTGACAATGTTAACTGTGAATTGGTCGAATATATTATTTGAATTTACATTCTCCTTCATATAGTTAAAGGAAGAATATGAAATTTATGTAATTTTGAAAGTTTTTTTCCTTCTTACTTTATATAGTTCATTTTTATTATCTCATGTATGTGATTTGAATAGTTATAATTTCATTATTTGTTGAATTTTCAGGTTGAATCACATTTTTATGGAGAAAAAAAGTTAGTTGGTAAATCACATTTGATTATAATTAAAATTTGGATTGACAAAGGTTAAAAGATAATTAGACTAATATATTACATGAGTTCACTTTTCCTTTTCTATAATTAATTGGAACAATAAAAAACGTATGAAATTTCTTTATTTTTCCATGTTGAGTCACATATTTTGTCAGACGATAAAGAGATGTTGAATCACATTTTTTATCAAGAAAAAAGAGAGTTGATAAATCACATTTGATTATAACATTGAACTTTGGATTGACAAAGGCTAAGGGAGAATTAGGATAATTTATTATTTGAGTTCACTTTTATTTTTCTATAATTAATTGGAAGAATTAAAAAGGGTAAGAAATTTCAAGTCTATTCCATTTTTTGTCTTTATTTTTCATTTATCTTTTTTAATTATATATCAAATAGGAGATTTGATCAATTATAATTTTTTTTTTCAAATTAAGTCACATATTTTGTCTGACGATAATGAGAGATTGAGCCACCATTAATTAAAAAATAGAATTTTTAATTGGCAAAGACTAACTTTTGATTGGATCTGTGAGGAATATTATTCTAAAGATTATAATTATGAAAACAATATATTTATAACTTTTGTTGTTCTTTTGTATAACGTTAATTTTTCAATATTAATTTTATACATGTATATGAATTTTGTGAAACTTATAATTACTTATAAGTGAATGTAATTATATTATATGATATTACTTATAATTAATATATGTGAGTATGTTTTGTATTTGGTAAAATAACTTATAATAAAATATTTTTTATAATTTTTATTGAAAATTCAAATTAAGGTAGACGAATTTTTTTATTATGGTGTATTGTAAGGTACGCCATATTTTTTTCTATTTTAAAAAATATAATTTATTTTAAAGTATTGTTTGATTTCTACATATTTTAATTTAAAATTTAAAAACAATTAAATATGTTAAAATTTTATAATTAAAATATTTCACTTCAAATTCAAACATTAATAAAAAAATTGAACAAGTTGATCTCAATATTTTAGTATATCTCTATCATTCTATTTTTATTTGCAAACATGTTATTTTGTAATTTAATTTATGTATATAATGTTTTAACCCTTCAATGTTATAATAATGTTTGAAACTTTCAATTAGTATTATATTTTATCATTATTATTAATATCTTTATGCACAATTGTTAAATTTTATAATTTTAAATACTATTAAAATACTTAATGAGTCATATTATTTACTCTAAATTCTTACATTTAAACTAAATATCACAGTTTATTATATTATGAAAAAAAAATGCAACAATTTTGTTAAAATAATTAATTAAAATATATGATTTTTTTAATAAACTAATTATCCGCGCATCGCGCTGGTCAGTGTCTAGTTTATCAAACGGTAAAGATAGTTACGTCCGTCCATCCTAATGTGTCATATCATAAGAAGGCAAGTATTTTTACTTTGACTTGAAATGGCCCTTTCTCTATGCTCAGCCCTAGTAAGATCGTATAAACTCTTTTGTTGTATTTTTGTATGTTCCAGGCTTTTTCTCATGTCTTGTTTCATCAATTGCTCCTGGTGATGGCTAAGAAAATACTACTAGTAATAACTAGAAGAACCAGTGACAACAACAATGGTGCTAAGTATAAATTAGAGGTGGCAAAACGGGCCGGGGCCAGCCGGGCCGCCCGCGCACCCGCCAAAAATTGGTGGGTTGGGTTGGAATTTTAGGCTCGCCGCTCGCCAAAGCCCGCCCCGCCAAAACCCGCCGCCCGCCATATCCGCCCGGCCAAAGTCCGCCACTCGCCAAAACCTGCTCCTCCTCCAAAACTCACTCTTTTTTTAGTTAATTCTAGTAATTGCAATTTTTGATGGTTTATTTTATACATTTATTTATAAATATATGTAATATTTTTTATAGTAAATTTGTTAAAAAATTACTTTTATAAAAAATTGTTTTAAAAAAAAAGTGAAAAGTTTAATTAAAAGGTAAAAAAAGCATATTAATCTATTAAAAAAATATAAATAAAAATAGACGGGTAAGCCCGCCGCCCGCCAACCCGCCATTTTGGTGGGGCGGGCATGATTTTGATGCCCATTTTACTTGGCGGGCATGTCCGCCCCGCTCGTTTTTTGGCGGGCATAAGGCGTGGCGGGCGGCGGGCAGGGCGGGCGGCCCGTTTTGCCACCCCTAGTATAAATGAAGTAGCTTCTTCACTAAGGAAGGAAGCCATACCCGGTGGAGAAACATTGCATTTTTTACACTTATTTCATGTTTACGATTTCATGTAAACAATTATTAAATTTTAAAAATGGTATTATAAAATAATATATAAAGCGTAAATATGATAACTTAAAAATAATATGTATAATTAATCCTACCTAATTGTAAATAAAAAGTGATTAATTAGTTATTACAATAAAAATAATATTGTAAATATTAAAATATATTATTATAATATATTAATATTATTTTTAATACTGTAATTTGTTTGGTTGGTGGTGACTTGCCCAATAAGTAGCTGCTTCCCTAACACCGGTGAATAAATTAATGAGAAATCACTATCATTCATATATTTCAAAAAGACAGGGCCGGCCCTGTAGGGGTGCAAAGAGTGCTACTGCACAGGGCCTCTAATATTTTAGGGCCTCAAATTTCAAAAATGGGCTTAATATAAAATTAAATATATATATTATATACCTTTAATTCAAACTTTTATCATATATTGTTGTCCAGTATAGTGGTAACCATACAGATTTTCAAGGTGCATGTCCCGTATTCGATTCTTAACTTTTTCATGTTATGTATATTTTATGTTTCTTTACAAAAAACGCTACAACATAGTTTTTAAAACATACAGTTTTTAAGTTTTCATATTGCAATTAATTTAGTCAACTTTTTCTTTTATTAACTTTTTCATGTTATGTATATTTTCTGTTTCTTTACAAAATGTACGCTACAACATAGTTTTTAAAATATACACTTTTTAAGTTTTTATATTGTAATTAATTTAGTCAACTTTTTCTTTTATTAATGTATTAAAGTAAATCTTATCTCTCAGCATACAACTTAAATAAAATAAATTTTATTTTATTTAAAATTTAATGGTATAATTAACTTAATCAATTTTTCTTTTATTATTATATTTTATAGATGTATGAAAATTTTTAAAATATAAATTTGTAAATATTTATATTTTATATTATTCGGAATTGACATATTAATAAATTTGGAATATTAATAAATTTAGAATAGTAGTTGTGAGACTTAAAAATTTATAATTTTACAATTAAATAAAACATTTTGTTATTAATATTGGAGAAATTGTTTAAAGAATTATTTCCTTTCATTTTAATAATATAAACTTTTCTATGAACCGAAGATGGTAAGAGTAGAAAAATATGAAAAATCAAAACTTCAATAAGTCAAATTTCTATAAAATATTTCTATATCATTTTTATCTTTATATATTTAATTTTATTTACAGTTTAAACAAAATATGATTTTTTTTCTAATTTGTTGTGATTTATCTATTAAATGGTTAATTTTAAAATAGAACGGGCCCTCTAAATTGTTTGGGCTGGCCCTGCAAAAAGAGTTTAAGATAGTCTTTTTAAGTATTTTAAGTATGACAGATACATCCAAGCTATTCATATATCTTCGAGAGTGATTCTCAAAGCGTGATTCAAGTTATTCAATCCAACAATAATGGTATTTCTGAATTTAGTTTCATTATTTCTTCTATTCAATCTTTGTTGATTTCTTTCCCTAACTTTGAGGTAAAGTTTTTAAAACGCCAAGCGAATTCGATTGCTCATACGTTAGCAAAGGCGGCCGATTCTTGGACTAGGCATAGTTTATTTTACACAATTCCTCCTTGTATTGAACCTTTATTATTGAATGATATGAGTTAAGTTTTCCTTTGTAAAAAAAAGTACGAGAGATACATCCAAACAATTACTTATAACCCTTAATTACAGGGTTCCTGTCCTTTTTTTTCCGTTTTTGTTTGCAGGTGTACAAAATTTCCGCTATCCTACAAAAAAGGTTCCATTTATTTCCTATTTCGTTGGTATTGATTGATTTATGAGATTTTGTATTATTTTAGAGTTTGTGTATTATTTGTGATGTATGTTAATAATCATTTTAGAGTTGTTAGTGTTATATTAGGATAAATTGGTAATATTTTCAGATGTTAGATTATAATAAATCGGTATTCTCTCTCTGTTTTTTTATTATAAATCGCTTTGAAAAAAATTTATATTTTAATATAAATTGCTTTACAATTTTAATAAATAAATAATAATATTTTTTATTATATTCTTAAATATTTATTATTCTTTCCGTTCAATTCAATAAACTGAATTTATTTTTTATTTGGGGTTTTAATTACGGCAGATTTGCAACCTTGGTGGAAAGGATTTAGGGCATTGTGCTAGACATTCAAGTAGCTAGAAGGGCATAATTAACTAATTGCTATACTTTGCCTATTCTTTATAGTTATAATTTGGATTCCATATCTTTGAATTTTATTTTATATTGACCAATCATGGGTTATTTATATTTGGCTCTTTAAAAATTTGATTTGTCAATAGTTACCTTAAATGCCAATATTTTGTCAATAATTACCAAATATTTGATTTGTTAATACATATTAATTAATCTAAAACTTTTCTAAGTGATCATCGCATAACTAGGGCTAGGGAGGGGTACCATTTAAATTTATTAAACCCAAATTTAAAAATCCTTTGATTGATTTATATTCATATTAAATTTTTATGTTTGGAATTATACTTTTAATTTTTGCATATAAAATTACCTTATAGTTCATTATGTTTGAAATTATAAGATTTGTTAGGGTTCCATTTATATATTAAAAGGTAATGCTAACGTGTGCTTTAAGAACATAAGTTAAGAAACCTACTTTTAAAAATTTTGTTTTGAAAAATACAATAAAAAATTAATTTTATATTTTCAATAAAATCAGTACACAAATTTCAAAATATTCTTACTTCACTTAATTTTTAATTCGTGTCTTTAGAAAACAAATTAGTATTATCCTATATTAAAATAAGTAAATTATATTAAAATAGTGTACATTGTATTATACCTAATAAATAATAAATAATAGGTCATACTAATTTGTGTTACAAGAATACATATTAGCATGATCCATTATTTATTAATAAAGGAACTCTTGATAAAAGGACTAAAATGACTAACATGATACATATTGGAATACTTTTTTTCACTTTAAAAAATTCAGAGGATGACATGTTATTAATTCAAATATATATTTGACAATTTGTAAAATGTAAAGAGTAAAGCAACACACATTTATAGTTTAGGGGTGGACAACGGTTCGGTTCGGTTCGGATTCGGGCCCAAAACCAAGAACCGAACCAACCCACGGGTGGGAAGCATGGGCCCTACTTCCGACCGGTTCACTTTTCGGTTTATTCGGGTTCGGTTCAAATCGGTTCGGTTAACAAAATCGGGTTTTTTCGGTTTACTGGGCCAATTAATATTTTAAGCCCAAATTGAAAATTAACCTAATTTTTTATTTTGTTTCAATAATTTTATGAATTGAATAAATCTTTGGGCCAGCTTATATTATAGCCCAACTGAAGTAATTGACTTTTTGGACGGTATTGTTAATTTAAAAAATCAGGCTATTTTTTTTCATTCTGATCAAATTATTATATTTCATTTTTGCATTAAAAAATTATTTTAACATTTTTGCTATCCAAAACTTGGAGTTAAAAATGTTTATTAAGTCTAATTTTTTTTCCTAATTATTAATATGAAAACATTAAAAATATATAGTAAATATTACAATAGTAGTTCAGTCCTTGACAATTAGTTTTATAAAGCAATAAACACATGAAGATGCCTTCTCTCCTTCCAAAGAACCTTCTTTATCTTTTCCTCTAATAGTATTAATTAAATCACCATAAGATCCTACATAAAAAAAAATAAAACTTAGAATTAGAAAAATTAAGGAAATAGAAAACTATACAAGAATGTTAAGAAAGCATTAGCCACTATAAGAATGTTAAGAAAGCATTAGCCACTAATACAGAAAACAGGAATTTCACAGTAGATATTATTGTTGAAACTTGAAATCAAAATTGCCAACCAAAGTAAAACTATTGTGTATGAATCTCAAACTTGTTCCAGTTGCAGCCAACAAAAATTATATCATTCAAACAAGTTAACAATACAACAAAAACAAAGCTTCTATACAAGTTACATATGGCTCTTCTATATAACTTACAATAACTTACAGGGCTGCTACCATGTCAAACTTCAACCAATCAACCAATCAACAAAGAAGTTCAACCAATCAACCAAACAACAAATGAAGTCATATCTCGATTTAAGAAAACAGTTATATAACCATGTAAGAACCAAACAAATTTAACATAGAAAACTTACAGGGTTGCTACCATGTCAAATTTCTTTGCCTATTAGCATACTCTCTTACATCTCCTCATATTCACAAAAATATTGAATGCAAGATTTATAACCTGTAAAACTCAGACAAATTCAACACAAAAATATTAGATGACAGATCTTGTTTTTAGATCTCATTTTCTTAACTCAAAACAACAAAAACTAACCAAAAACTTGCAGTAGCCACTATTAGATATGCATAAGAATGTTAAGAAAGAATTAGCCAGTAATACACTAATACAGAAAACTATAATTTCACAGTAGATTTATTGTTGAAACTTATATCAATCAAATATGTTAGGAATAATTTTTCAAGAACTAACCAAACAAATAGACATTAGATTCATCAAAAATAAAATATTCAGAAGGTAGAAAATTACTGAGTTTTCTTCTTCTTTGGTGTCAACCCCTTCATGAACATCATTCAACTGATCCAAACACAAGGCATGAGTTCGTAAGAAAACAACACATATCATAAGATAATTCATATTTTAATAAATAAGTAAATTCATTACCTTTATAGAATCACATAACCTCCTTGTTTTACAATTGATTTGTGGAAAATATCATGATAAACAATCGAGAGCATTAAGGTCCAGTTCATCATATCAACAACAAAGAGAACTTACAGGGGGTGTTACCATGTCAAACTACATCGTTGTCTATTTGCTCACTCTTCCAAATCACTTCAATATTGAAAAACACAATCAAGGAATCTCAATCCTGAAAGAAAGAAAGAGAGTGAGAATGGTAACCACTAACCCTAATCCTGAAACATCCATACATCCATACCACTCCAGTATTGTCGCTTCAAGGAAAAAGTAAAAGATGAATAGAGAACTTACAGAGGCAGCTTCTTCATAGCACAATGGCGGCGAAAATTGAAAGAGACAACTTCTTCATATCTCAGCGGCGGCGGAAACCCTAACGTGTGAGGCGGATGAAAAGATGAAAGTGAAAGATTAAGAAACCCTAATCCTTAAAGATATATAGGATATTAATTTGGGCCAAATTTCTGAGATCCAGCCTAGTAACATAGTAATATATGGGCTAAAAATCCAATACAGTATATATGTTCGGTTCGGATCGGATTCCGACGGGCCTCATTTTACCAACCGAATCCGACCAATCTTATCCGTTAATATCCAAGTTATTGGACCGAGAAAACCCATAAACCGAAGTAAACCGAACTGTGGCCCAAAACCTGATTCGGACCGGTCGGGTACGGTCGGATGGTTACTTCTTGTCCACCCCTAGTTTTGATGACCAATAGTAGGGGTGGACAACGGTTCGGTTCGGTTCGGATTCGGGCCCAAAACCAAGAACCGAACCAACCCACGGGTGGGAAGCATGGGCCCTACTTCCGACCGGTTCACTTTTCGGTTTATTCGGGTTCGGTTCAAATCGGTTCGGTTAACAAAATCGGTTTTTTTCGGTTTACTGGGCCAATTAATATTTTAAGCCCAAATTGAAAATTAACCTAATTTTTTATTTTGTTTCAATAATTTTATGGATTGAATAAATCTTTGGGCCAGCTTATATTATAGCCCAACTGAAGTAATTGACTTTTTGGACGGTATTGTTAATTTAAAAAATCAGGCTATTTTTTTTCATTCTGATCAAATTATTATATTTCATTTTTGCATTAAAAAATTATTTTAACATTTTTGCTATCCAAAACTTGGAGTTAAAAATGTTTATTAAGTCTAATTTTTTTTCCTAATTATTAATATGAAAACATTAAAAATATATAGTAAATATTACAATAGTAGTTCAGTCCTTGACAATTAGTTTTATAAAGCAATAAACACATGAAGATGCCTTCTCTCCTTCCAAAGAACCTTCTTTATCTTTTCCTCTAATAGTATTAATTAAATCACCATAAGATCCTACATAAAAAAAATAAAACTTAGAATTAGAAAAATTAAGGAAATAGAAAACTATACAAGAATGTTAAGAAAACATTAGCCACTATAAGAATGTTAAGAAAGCATTAGCCACTAATACAGAAAACACGAATTTCACAGTAGATATTATTGTTGAAACTTGAAATCAAAATTGCCAACCAAAGTAAAAATATTGTGTATGAATCTCAAACTTGTTCCAGTTGCAGCCAACAAAAATTATATCATTCAAACAAGTTAACAATACAACAAAAACAAAGCTTCTATACAAGTTACATATGGCTCTTCTATATAACTTACAATAACTTACAGGGCTGCTACCATGTCAAACTTCAACCAATCAACCAATCAACAAAGAAGTTCAACCAATCAACCAAACAACAAATGAAGTCATATCTCGATTTAAGAAAACAGTTATATAACCATGTAAGAACCAAACAAATTTAACATAGAAAACTTACAGGGTTGCTACCATGTCAAATTTCTTTGCCTATTAGCATACTCTCTTACATCTCCTCATATTCACAAAAATATTGAATGCAAGATTTATAACCTGTAAAACTCAGACAAATTCAACACAAAAATATTAGATGACAGATCTTGTTTTTAGATCTCATTTTCTTAACTCAAAACAACAAAAACTAACCAAAAACTTGCAGTAGCCACTATTAGATATGCATAAGAATGTTAAGAAAGAATTAGCCAAGAATACACTAATACAGAAAACTATAATTTCACAGTAGATTTATTGTTGAAACTTATATCAATCAAATATGTTAGGAATAATTTTTCAAGAACTAACCAAACAAATAGACATTAGATTCATCAAAAATAAAATATTCAGAAGGTAGAAAATTACTGAGTTTTCTTCTTCTTTAGTGTCTACCCCTTCATGAACATCATTCAACTGATCCAAACACAAGGCATGAGTTCGTAAGAAAACAACACATATCATAAGATAATTCATATTTTAATAAATAAGTAAATTCATTACCTTTATAGAATCACATAACCTCCTTGTTTTACAATTGATTTGTGGAAAATATCATGATAAACAATCGAGAGCATTAAGGTCCAGTTCATCATATCAACAACAAAGAGAACTTACAGGGGGTGTTACCATGTCAAACTACATCATTGTCTATTTGCTCACTCTTCCAAATCACTTCAATATTGAAAAACACAATCAAGGAATCTCAATCCTGAAAGAAAGAAAGAGAGTGAGAATGGTAACCACTAACCCTAATCCTGAAACATCCATTCATCCATACCACTCCAGTATTGTCGCTTCAAGGAAAAAGTAAAAGATGAATAGAGAACTTACAGAGGCAGCTTCTTCATAGCACAATGGCGGCGAAAATTGAAAGAGACAACTTCTTCATATCTCAGCGGCGGCGGAAACCCTAACGTGTGAGGCGGATGAAAAGATGAAAGTGAAAGATTAAGAAACCCTAATCCTTAAAGATATATAGGATATTAATTTGGGCCAAATTTCTGAGATCCAGCCTAGTAACATAGTAATATATAGGCTAAAAATCCAATACAATATATATGTTCGGTTCGGATCGGATTCCGACGGGCCTCATTTTACCAACCGAATCCGACCAATCTTATCCGTTAATATCCAAGTTATTGGACCGAGAAAACCCATAAAACGAAGTAAACCGAACCGTGGCCCAAAACCGGATTCGGACCGGTCGGGTACGGTCGGATGGTTACTTCTTGTCCACCCCTAGTTTTGATGACCAATAGTAGGGGTGGACAACGGTTCGGTTCGGTTCGAATTCGGGCCCAAAACCAAGAACCGAACCAACCCACGGGTGGGAAGCATGGGCCCTACTTCCGACCGGTTCACTTTTCGGTTTATTCGGGTTCGGTTCAAATCGGTTCGGTTAACAAAATCGGTTTTTTTCGGTTTACTGGGCCAATTAATATTTTAAGCCCAAATTGAAAATTAACCTAATTTTTTATTTTGTTTCAATAATTTTATGGATTGAATAAATCTTTGGGCCAGCTTATATTATAGCCCAACTGAAGTAATTGACTTTTTGGACAGTATTGTTAATTTAAAAAATCAGGCTATTTTTTTTCATTCTGATCAAATTATTATATTTCATTTTTGCATTAAAAAATTATTTTAACATTTTTGCTATCCAAAACTTGGAGTTAAAAATGTTTATTAAGTCTAATTTTTTTCCTAATTATTAATATGAAAACATTAAAAATATATAGTAAATATTACAATAGTAGTTCAGTCCTTGACAATTAGTTTTATAAAGAAATAAACACATGAAGATGCCTTCTCTCCTTCCAAAGAACCTTCTTTATCTTTTCCTCTAATAGTATTAATTAAATCACCATAAGATCCTACATAAAAAAAAATAAAACTTAGAATTAGAAAAATTAAGGAAATAGAAAACTATACAAGAATGTTAAGAAAGCATTAGCCACTATAAGAATGTTAAGAAAGCATAAGCCACTAATACATAAAACAGGAATTTCACAGTAGATATTATTGTTGAAACTTGAAATAAAAATTGCCAACCAAAGTAAAACTATTGTGTATGAATCTCAAACTTGTTGCAGCCAACAAAAATTATATCATTCAAACAAGTTAACAATACAACAAAAACAAAGCTTCTATACAAGTTACATATGGCTCTTCTATACAACTTACAATAACTTACAGGGCTGCTACCATGTCAAACTTCAACCAATCAACCAATCAACAAAGAAGTTCAACCAATCAACCAAACAACAAATGAAGTCATATCTCGATTTAAGAAAACAGTTATATAACCATGTAAGAACCAAACAAATTTAACATAGAAAACTTACAGGGTTGCTACCATGTCAAATTTCTTTGCCTATTAGCATACTCTCTTACATCTCCTCATATTCACAAAAATATTGAATGCAAGATTTATAACCTGTAAAACTCAGACAAATTCAACACAAAAATATTAGATGACAGATCTTGTTTTTAGATCTCATTTTCTTAACTCAAAACAACAAAAACTAACCAAAAACTTGCAGTAGCCACTATTAGATATGCATAAGAATGTTAAGAAAGAATTAGCCAGTAATACACTAATACAGAAAACTATAATTTCACAGTAGATTTATTGTTGAAACTTATATCAATCAAATATGTTAGGAATAATTTTTCAAGAACTAACCAAACAAATAGACATTAGATTCATCAAAAATAAAATATTCAGAAGGTAGAAAATTACTGAGTTTTCTTCTTCTTTAGTGTCAACCCCTTTATGAACATCATTCAACTGATCCAAACACAAGGCATGAGTTCGTAAGAAAACAACACATATCATAAGATAATTCATATTTTAATAAATAAGTAAATTCATTACCTTTATAGAATCACATAACCTCCTTGTTTTACAATTGATTTGTGGAAAATATCATGATAAACAATTGAGAGCATTAAGGTCCAGTTCATCATATCAACAACAAAGAGAACTTACAGGGGGTGTTACCATGTCAAACTACATCGTTGTCTATTTGCTCACTCTTCCAAATCACTTCAATATTGAAAAACACAATCAAGGAATCTCAATCCTGAAAGAAAGAAAGAGAGTGAGAATGGTAACCACTAACCCTAATCCTGAAACATCCATACATCCATACCACTCCAGTATTGTCGTTTCAAGGAAAAAGTAAAAGATGAATAGAGAACTTACAGAGGCAGCTTCTTCATAGCACAATGGCGGCGAAAATTGAAAGAGACAACTTCTTCATATCTCAGCGGCGGCGGAAACCCTAACGTGTGAGGCGGATGAAAAGATGAAAGTGAAAGATTAAGAAACCCTAATCCTTAAAGATATATAGGATATTAATTTGGGCCAAATTTCTGAGATTCAGCCTAGTAACATAGTAATATATGGGCTAAAAATCCAATACAATATATATGTTCGGTTCGGATCGGATTCCGACGGGCCTCATTTTACCAACCGAATCCGACCAATCTTATCCGTTAATATCCAAGTTATTGGACCGAGAAAACCCATAAACCGAAGTAAACCGAACCGTGGCCCAAAACCGGATTCGGACCGGTCGGGTACGGTCGGATGGTTACTTCTTGTCCACCCCTAGTTTTGATGACCAATAGTAGGGGTGGACAACGGTTCGGTTCGGATTCGGATTCGGGCCCAAAACCAAGAACCGAACCAACCCACGGGTGGGAAGCATGTGCCCTACTTCCGACCGGTTCACTTTTCAGTTTATTCGGGTTCGGTTCAAATCGGTTCGGTTAACAAAATCGGTTTTTTTCGGTTTACTGGGCCAATTAATATTTTAAGCCCAAATTGAAAATTAACCTAATTTTTTATTTTGTTTCAATAATTTTATGGATTGAATAAATCTTTGGGCCAGCTTATATTATAGCCCAACTGAAGTAATTGACTTTTTGGACGGTATTGTTAATTTAAAAAATCAGGCTATTTTTTTTCATTCTGATCAAATTATTATATTTCATTTTTGCATTAAAAAATTATTTTAACATTTTTGCTATCCAAAACTTGGAGTTAAAAATGTTTATTAAGTCTAATTTTTTCCTAATTATTAATATGAAAACATTAAAAATATATAGTAAATATTACAATAGTAGTTCAGTCCTTGACAATTAGTTTTATAAAGCAATAAACACATGAAGATGCCTTCTCTCCTTCCAAAGAACCTTCTTTATCTTTTCCTCTAATAGTATTAATTAAATCACCATAAGATCCTACATAAAAAAAAAAAAAACTTAGAATTAGAAAAATTAAGGAAATAGAAAACTATACAAGAATGTTAAGAAAGCATTAGCCACTATAAGAATGTTAAGAAAGCATTAGCCACTAATACAGAAAACAGGAATTTCACAGTAGATATTATTGTTGAAACTTGAAATCAAAATTGCCAACCAAAGTAAAACTATTGTGTATGAATCTCAAACTTGTTCCAGTTGCAGCCAACAAAAATTATATCATTCAAACAAGTTAACAATACAACAAAAACAAAGCTTCTATACAAGTTACATATGGCTCTTCTATATAACTTACAATAACTTACAGGGCTGCTACCATGTCAAACTTCAACCAATCAACCAATCAACAAAGAAGTTCAACCAATCAACCAAACAACAAATGAAGTCATATCTCGATTTAAGAAAACAGTTATATAACCATGTAAGAACCAAACAAATTTAACATAGAAAACTTACAGGGTTGCTACCATGTCAAATTTCTTTGCCTATTAGCATACTCTCTTACATCTCCTCATATTCACAAAAATATTGAATGCAAGATTTATAACCTGTAAAACTCAGACAAATTCAACACAAAAATATTAGATGACAGATCTTGTTTTTAGATCTCATTTTCTTAACTCAAAACAACAAAAACTAACCAAAAACTTGCAGTAGCCACTATTAGATATGCATAAGAATGTTAAGAAAGAATTAGCCAGTAATACACTAATACAGAAAACTATAATTTCACAGTAGATTTATTGTTGAAACTTATATCAATCAAATATGTTAGGAATAATTTTTCAAGAACTAACCAAACAAATAGACATTAGATTCATCAAAAATAAAATATTCAGAAGGTAGAAAATTACTGAGTTTTCTTCTTCTTTAGTGTCTACCCCTTCATGAACATCATTCAACTGATCCAAACACAAGGCATGAGTTCGTAAGAAAACAACACATATCATAAGATAATTCATATTTTAATAAATAAGTAAATTCATCATATCAACAACAAAGAGAACTTACAGGGGGTGTTACCATGTCAAACTACATCATTGTCTATTTGCTCACTCTTCCAAATCACTTCAATATTGAAAAACACAATCAAGGAATCTCAATCCTGAAAGAAAGAAAGAGAGTGAGAATGGTAACCACTAACCCTAATCCTGAAACATCCATTCATCCATACCACTCCAGTATTGTCGCTTCAAGGAAAAAGTAAAAGATGAATAGAGAACTTACAGAGGCAGCTTCTTCATAGCACAATGGCGGCGAAAATTGAAAGAGACAACTTCTTCATATCTCAGCGGCGGCGGAAGCCCTAACGTGTGAGGCGGATGAAAAGATGAAAGTGAAAGATTAAGAAACCCTAATCCTTAAAGATATATAGGATATTAATTTGGGCCAAATTTCTGAGATCCAGCCTAGTAACATAGTAATATATGGGCTAAAAATCCAATACAGTATATATGTTCGGTTCGGATCGGATTCCGACGGGCCTCATTTTACCAACCGAATCCGACCAATCTTATCCGTTAATATCCAAGTTATTGGACCGAGAAAACCCATAAACCGAAGTAAACCGAACCGTGGCCCAAAACCGGATTCGGACCGGTCGGGTACGGTCGGATGGTTACTTCTTGTCCACCCCTAACCAATAGTCATTTATTGGATTTCAACTTTACCATCGGTGTACCTCTCACATTAAAATGTCTTTTTTTTTCTGAATTTTAAATAGTTTTTTATTATTTCTCTTTTTCATTGATGATGTTAACTTTGTGTATTGTATTATGCCTAATAATAGTTGGATGAGATGACCATGACCTCTTCCATCTTAATCAAAGCACTTTCATATAAAACACTTGTTATAAGAGTTTCATAAGTCAGTTGTCTTTCACCTGACCTAAAATGTAGAAGCAATAACAATTTTATAAATAATTGAAATTTAGTATAATCAATTTCCTAATAAACTCATTTAACATTTTTTAAGTAGATTATTTGACAGATTCACTTACTAAAATATTTTGAATTTGACTAAATAAATTTAAAATATTTCAATTAAGAAAAAAAATCATATACTAATACTAGTTGAACCAAAATAAAAAAATAAAAAAATAAACTTTACTTGGTTGACTCGCTCACCCTATTCCTCTTCCTTTATTGCACGACTTTGTATTCATCTTCTGCCTAATTTCATTCAAGATTTTTCGATTGTTGTTTAGCTCTTGTTACCGCCCACTTCTAACTCCACTTTTGGGAGAGTAAAAGAAAATGTTTCAGTCATTGTGGATTCGTGAATTTTATGCTCCATACTTTAAATGTCTCTTTGGAAGTGCCATCATTATGACTCTCAGGACTTGAAACACTTGTGTGTTTTGCACATGTGATTTGACGTGTTGGATATAACCTATTTCCTTTTGCATGATATAATATAGTCTTAAAAGAGTCAGTGTTATTTGTATCTGCATCATTTTCTCTATTTAGCTGCTATCTTCTTCTTTGGTGTTCCATTTTCCCGTGTTTGAAAAGTTAGTATAATATGGGTAAAAAATCACATAAGAGTGCTCACAGATCCTAAAAAAGTGCCCTATCTTCTTGGGTGGGACCTTCTTTCTCTTCTACTATTTCTATTTTGGCTAAAGTATGTGGTCTTGATGATGTCTTTATTGAAGTAGATCCATCTTCCTACTAGGGAGTCTTGAGTCCAACCGAAGATGAAAACATATGCAAAAAGTACAAAGATTGCGCCATTCCCTTTTATGAGTGCACTTTTCTATCTTGAGTCTTTTCTTACCCTTCATTGCCTCTGAGATAGAATTTTTGAAGCATCTGGCGGTAGCTCCTTCACAACTTCATCCTGCAAGCTAGGTGTATGTGAAAGTTTACCAGTATTGATGTGAGTATCTAAAAGGAAAGCCTTATGTGAATATTTTCTTTCATCTTTTTAAATTCCGCCATAGTAGTGTGGCTTAGGGGTGTAGCAGATGGTTAGTTTATTTGAATCCAACTGTGTGTGGCTTTGGACCTTTTCCCAAACTATAACCTTTAGAATACTGGTTCTTACTGGTCAATCACATCAGCCCTAAAGCCCATTCCATGGTTTGAGCTGTTAGGGATAAAGTCGAGGGTTGCTGCACAAAGGTGTTCCTCAAGTACTAGAGTGAGGGTCACTTCCTTATGGGAGAACATTGTCTACCTATATAAAGAGGATTATCTTTTTGATGAAGCTTTATATTAGAAGAAATGGTTGGTGAGGTTCATCGGGGATCTAGGTTACTTCGGGGGAGGAACCCCCGCTGATTAAGTCTATCAGAGACATTTTCAATGCCTCATTGAAGTTCAATTACTGATGGGGGAAGAAAGGAAATTCATCTCTGTAATTTCTAGAAACTCTTTGTTTCTTTACTTTTTAACATGCTTGTTCATTTTGTATTTGCACTAACACCGATTACAATGGTGTTCCTATCATATGAAATATGAAGTTAATATCCATTTTTTGACGCGAGGGATATATCCAACCGGGAGTGATGATGCCATGAATATTCTCCCAATGTTGTCGAATATATCAGGTTTTCCTGCCCATCTGTTATTGATGGGGTCGGGCTCCCGTTCTTCCATAGACCATTCTTCCATAGAAGGAAAACTTGCAAGATTTCTGTATTTTGAAGGAATGAGGATCTTCTCAGAGAAAGAGTGGAGAAACCTATCTTCTTCTTATTAGTTAGCAAAAATCCCTGAGTAATCAGACATATTTTTGTTTTTCTTTAAGGATGAAGCTATTCCTTTTCCTTTTCTTTGAGCAGTCATGGTTGAAAGTTAAGAGAAGAGATAACCCATTTGATTTTGTTGAAAAAGGAAATCTGAATTTTGAGAGAGTGAATGTTATAGGTTTTGGAAAGTATGAGGTTTCTCTTTCTTTTATGTTAGAGACAATGAGATAGGTTCATGAAGAATAGAGCCCATTCAATGCATAGAAAGACCCAATCAACGAAATGATGTGACTACTTGGAAAAAAGAGCTTTGACTTAAATTTAAAATTTTAAAAAATTTCAAAATGCACCTAAGTGCAACCGGTTGAAGAAAATGTGCAACCAGTTGCATTTTCTTAAAAAATGAGGAAAAACACAATAGTGCACCCGGTTGAAGAAAAGTGCAACCGGTTAAAGTCTGTAGCTTTTTGAAAAAATTAAAAAATAAAAGATTTTTAGCAAGGCAAGGCATTAAACCTCGTGGAATGTTATGCACGGTTAAAGTTCCGGAAACTTTACAAAACATGATATGATGTTTCTTTGAGCATCTAAACATATATTCAAGTGAGTTGAAAGTTGAATACCTTGATCATGAACTATTTATTAACCTTTGAGCATAAACAATCCTTGAACATATTTCCTTTTGATAACCACTTTGTCTTCATCAAAATTAAGATTCCAAAAGCTTGTCTTCACAAACCTTAGACATCAACAAATTTTCAAAGAAATGAAATTCAGGAACTAAAGCAATACCATAATAGGTAAAGACAAAGTTAAGTAAACAAAATAAGGAAAATCCATGAATCAACAACTATGGAATTTATTTACAACAAATGTCACATTGGGTAGGTTAAAATCATACAAAAAAAACATAGCGCGAGGTTGGCTTGTCACCAATAAACACTGGTTTCCTGTCCACCAACTCCTGATAAGGATGGATTTGCTCTCTTGAAATGTGCATTGTGGGATGGAAAAGCTCCATGTGTGGCAAGGAAACATGTAGAATAGAGAACTTGTCTTCCACCAAATTTACATACTCTTTAAAAAGCTCGAGGTTTTCCAAATGTGTCACCTGAAGACCGTGTTCAGATTTCTTCCAAGCTTTTTTAGCCTTGCTCAGAGACGTCCCTAACTTCTTCATCGTCTTGCGGGAGGATTCCAATTCCTTTATCGACTCACTAATAATGGTCTCCATTGTGGAAAGTGTCGACTTAATGGAAGTTAGAGTTTCATCTTTCTCATTCATCTCTTGAACAAGTGATTCCACCCTCACAGTCAATTGGTGAAGGTACCCAAAATTGTGCATATCAATTCCTATCTCTCCCAGCAGCCCGCTTTCCATGGCAAGCTCCTCCAAATACCGCTCTCGCTCAATAGTGAGAGCGTTGACGCGTTCCAAAAGCACTTCCTTCTGTTTTCGGAGATGGTCAGAAAAAAATATATCGACTCTCCCAACAACACCAAATGCCAAGATGGTGGATGCGCTACGCACTTGATATTCCAATTCATGTAAACTCTTTTTGACAAATGGCCTCTTCATTGTTCAAAAAATAGCATAATATTCTTAAAAAATAAGGGAACGAAACTCCCTAACATTTTTAGGTGACCGAAGTCGACGCTGAACATTTTGTGGTATCATTCCTTCTCTGGTCTTTTGCAGCTAATCAAAGCCTTTTTCCAAATGCTCTACAACCAGGAAAACTTTGAACAGTTGGAATAGTGGGAGGAACTCTTCCAACCTCACTCGGCGAGGAGCATAGAACACCTTCTATCGCAAGCTAATCAAGAGAATCTTGAATTTCTATATGGACCAAGATAGGAATGTGTATGGAATATAGATCAGTAAAGGACCCCGCTCTTGGAACACCTCTAGTTGCTTGCATATTGACGACCCCCTTGGGCTAAATGACGACCTTAGGAGTCCTCTTTATTCGTAGTATCGTCTAATGGTATGCCATCTTATCTAATGACCAAAAATATGCAAGATAAGGAAGTGGTCCCTGCAAAATTTCATACGTTACTCACTAAATATTACATGTATCTCCTCTTTGATAATGACTTTCATCAGCATGAATGTTTCTATATACCAATTCTTTTGTTTCTTCGACAATGTCACAGAAGGAGTAACCCGTCAACAAAACCCAAGTTGTCAAAGAAAGACACAAATTTCCTCTTCACATATATTGTCCATAGGACAAGTCATCTGAATTATAATCATAAGATCTTACCTCCACCAAGAAATGAATCTAATGCTAGAACTTAGAGAAGTTACTCGAACATAAGAAAGCGGCTCAAAATCTATGTTGCATATGCTAGAGTGATCCACCCCGGTAAGGGACATGAGCAAGTAATATGTTCTTGAATTTCTTCACTCAGAGTAAACCTCGAACATCTTATTATTCTTCCAAAAATATATCAAATCTGGACTCGTGATGAATCACCATAAATGCATTGGAATTTAAAGAGATGGAAAAGGAGTGCCAATATCAATACGCCCTTCATATACTTGTACCAATACTAGAATACTTTGATGTATGCCCAACTCACCTGATGCAATTGTTAAGGAGTTATCGCCATGTTATTCAAAACACCCACCTCAACGACATCGAAAGGAAGATGGAAACCTTCCAATCAACTTTTCAACAGCAAAATACCATTCTCAATCAACTTTTCAACAGAAAAATATAACTATTGTATTTTATCACATCAAAGGGAGCAAAATAAGCTTAAATTTAAGGTAAAGTTTTTTCACTTCGTCCCTCATTCCTTGCATTAATGTGTTTATGAGCTAAAAATATGAACGTTGAGTCTGGATATGCATCTCCGTACTTAGTTGCATTTGTTTCGGAGATCCATCTTCAGATGTTCCTAATAATTTGAATTTTAAACCCGATTTTGCTTTTATTGTTGGTATTAGATATGGTGCGCCCGTATATGTTTCTCAAAGCTACTGTTATGACAAATGATAAACCGGGTGAAGTGAAGTATGAAGTTAAATCGGTTGAAGTGAATAATGATGTTAAATCAGGTTCTAGACTAGTTATTTTTTAGGTGGATGTTTGTGCATAATTTACAAATAACAAGAGTTTATTGTTCGTAAACATATGATGCAATGGGTTTGCATGTAGGCCGAGAAATTGGGGTTTGGAATTGTAATCGGAAGGTCCAACAATGGTTCTTGTTGAAAAAAAAGCATTTGTAACAATGATATGTGAAATAAGCTACATGTACCAACCCCCGATTAGGAAGTTGAAACATGATGACACCAGAACAAAAAAAATGTTAGCCTCTATTTAAATTGTACGGACACCATAAGGCGAATGATACATGGAAATTTTATGTGGTTTCTAGTATATATAATCATGGCTTGAGTGACAAACTAGTCGGTCAACCCATTATATGTCGCCTTATTCCAGAGGATAAGAAACACATTTTGGACATCAAAATGTTTCAAATATCAAACAAGTATACAATGTTTGTGCCGAAACAACAAGGAGGGGCTTAAGATCTGAATGCAACAACTATTATAGCTTTTGGAAGATGACCATTATGTTTCTAGGTACAAAGTTATTAAGGATAAAATCACAGTTTGAAATATATTTTGGGATCATCCTGATTCCATCAAGTTGTTTAACATATTTCCCAATGTTCTCATAATTGAATCAACATACAAAACAAACAAGTATAGGCTTCCACTATTGAAGTAACTATTGAAAACAAATGATTTTACTTCTACGAAGATGAATTTTCACTCAATTTTTCATTTTTTGAATCCGAAAAAGAGGACAATGTCACACGAACTTTTGAAATGTAAAAGACTATGTTGAAGGACCAAGAAAACATGCCAAAAGTAATTGTCACTAATCACGACACCACACTAATGAATTTGGTTATAACGGTGTTTTCTACATCGTATGCAATACTTTATAAGTATCACATAACCAAAAATGTGAGAAGTCGACTAAAACTTGCGATTGGCACCAAGAAATCAAGGGTGAAGATGGAAAATGGCCAAACCTTGTTTGGTGGTGGAAAAGATAATGGATGCATGGAATGATATAATAAATTCTTCCACAAAAGAGTTATATGTCGAATATGTAATACATTTTTGGAGGTTATACGAGATATCCATATTTCTTGAAATATGTTGAGAGTAATATTTTAGACCAGGTGAAAAAGAAGATTGTTTGTGTTTGGACCGGTCAGGTTAGACACTTTGACAATACAATAACTAATAGAGTTGAATCTGCAAATGTTACACTAAAGAATTGGTTAGGAAATAGTAAAAGCATTTTTTTCTAAATTAAGACAACGTGAATCAAATGCTCCTAAACCAACATAATGAGATACAAAGATCTTTTGGTCGGAGCAATATTGTGTTAGAACACCAATTCAAAGACAACATCCTTTATTCACAGTTGGTTGACAACATATCTCGGGAAACATCAAATTTTATTGTTCACAAAGCTAAGAGAGCATATAAAACAAGTTCAGATGGCTCAAAGTATGGTTGTACACTTAAGAAGATGTACGGTATTCCATGTGCTTGTTTAATTTCAAAGAAGATAAATACGTATGGGTGAAACTTAAACTTACTGGAAAAGAATTTGGTTTGACAATGGTGGAGTGATGAAGGATGATAAATCAAATATAACTATTATGAACGAATGGGAAGTCATCCAAGAGAGATTTTCGAAAGCTGGTGACATCATGAAATGACACATCAAAGAGAAGTTGAGGAATATTGCCCTATAAGAAATAGCAGATTTGAGATCATCGTCGGAACCAGTTAAAACAAAGGGTACCCCTAAAAAGGTCAAATCGGCACATAATGCCAACTCCACGAGACGGTATCCTTCATACTTCAAGCATGTTGATACATATTTTATGGATTCTCCAACTCCAAAATCTCAAAAAAAAATGTTTTCAAGGGTGCTCGCATTAGCAAACCATCTCTTCCACCACCATTACCAAAAATTATCCACATTGAAAATATGTCACTTTTTTTGCACAAATAAATTGAACGAGTTGTTAATCTTAAAGGTGGTGACAATTTTTTCCTGATTTATTTTGGATTTGCTCGGTAAAGGAGAGGGGACACCAATTTGTCAGACATTAGCTTATACAAGAGTTGATGATGCATAGGAAATCATACACATCGTTATACAGGAAAAAATATGATGCAATTCTCAATGCTCTTGTTCCTTGTGTTAGTAGTCCAATATCATTTGACAAATAGATACTTTTCCAAAAATGGAACATCTTATATCAAATTCTTATGATATATGTGTATTGTTCTGAAAAGAAACAGTTTATTAGAAACATTTTTTCCACTTCAGAGTAGGCTTCCTTAAAATCCATCCGAACACATCATGTGTATTGGGTGGCTTTCAAAAATACAATATTTTTTTAAAGTTTATTTGAAACTAGGATGTCATATACCAAATACATCATAATGAGTGGATGACGCATTTCACACAAAGTGTTGAAACTTGGCCGAATCACTTTCTAGAAAGGATGGAATAGTTCTCCAAGTTGAGCGACATTGAAAAAGAATCAAATATGGAAAGGTCAACAAAGGAACCACCAATAAATTTAGGTAATGACACATCTTTTGATACATTTTAGTCTTTATCTAATAATGTAACTCATTTTTTGTATGTAATATTATCAATGATATAATCTCGATACAATTTGAGACATACACAATGTCTATTCTACTTTAATGTTATAGAATTTTTGAGTAACTTTTGAAGAATTTTTCTGTTTCTAAATTTTGCGCTGCATACTATACTGGCTCTGTATGAATAGAGTTCTGAGAGAGTCCAAATATCTATCTCTAGATACACCCCATTTTAATTGTAAAAAAACAGTGGACTTTACGGAAGTAAATATCCGTAAAAACCCTTATTATGTAAAAAATCAAAATAAAAAAAGGTGTGTCCGAAAATGCATATATGAAATATGCCTTGATGAAAGGATATTGTTTCTAAGGTCCAAATTGATCTAAATTTTTTATAAATATGAGGTCTCTTATTTCACGTGCTTCACAAAACACAACAAACCAAAATGAATATAGATCCTCATCTTGCTTTTGTGTGTTTCAATGGCCCAAAGCCCCCAATTCAACTTTGAATCTCTGAAGACATACCTCTCGACGATCTCAAATCCAAACAGAATACTCTTCTGCAATATCCAAACATAAAAGAGTTATCAAGCTTGAATATCGTTCACTCACGATTGATGATGAAGGAAATATATGATTCATCAAACTTAAACTGAAGACACTGATAAGGATTTAAAGGTTATGTGGAGTACATTTTACTGTTACTCATAAAAGATTTCCTGAACCATCTGATTGTAATGAAATGTAATGTTAAATTTATATTAACAATTATCAATGTGATGTTAAGTATTTTGATGTTAATTTATGTTGTTTTTTCAACATTCTATCATTGTTTCTGGTTTGACCTAATAGAGCATGTTCCATAGATACATCTTCAAAAAATTCACTAAATATTAAAGTAAAGAATGTTATGGAGATACATCTCCTAACTCAATCTAATGTTGGTATAGAGTTGCATCTTCGGACTAAATTTTAACAAAATAAAGATGTCTTAGCAATTTAAACTAACTGGTGTGTGAAAAAAGTGCTTTAAAAAATGCATCTCCAAATTATAGGGGCAGTTATGGCTTTTCACGATAGTGTTAAAGCACCCTATAAAGTGGGGGTAAATATTCCCCAATTTTTTTTTCATGCTCATAATTGGACTCTATAATTCCACTCCAACAACATACACTAGAACATAGTAAACAAGTACTTAATATGCATAAAAAGGGTACAAAAACTTACAAAGAATTTTTGCAAATTGTAGTTTCCTTTTTATTTTCTTCGGCGGAAAAATATAGAATGCACTTATTACAAGTAGCCATATATTAACAAATTCCTAAAGTAACATGACATCTCTTCATGAATGGGTCCACGCTGAAATATTCATGGAAGAACATCAGAAGAGCTATAAAAGGGGTCTGACAAAGCTTGAAGAAGAATTCCAATGAGTTTTAGCTTTAAATGACCAAACATTGGATGGAAATATACATAGTAATCAACAAGGGTAGGCATCTCTCAAAGAAAAAGTATCAGAACAAAACCAAGACCATTGTTGACTCATAAAGTCTACTTGATCACAAAGTTTGTTCTTCATTTCCTTTTTCCTGTAACAAGGGATAAGAGTTCAAAGCTTCTAAGTGTATCATCACTACCACCTCTTGTCCTCTAGATTTTGATTATGGTGGTGCAATTTATCCATGGCGAAGCATATTTCTGCCATGTGTTGGGATCACTAATACCTCCAATATCCTCTTGTGTGAGGAATTGTGCCCTCCTGGAAACAATGGTTGAAGACAGTTGAGGCTAGATATCGAGGCTTTAGTGAGTGTATGAGTGGTGATGATAGTGGAAGGTGTAACCTAGGTTAGTTGGGAGCCCCACAATGGGCGTCATTGTAATTGTCAAAAAGTACATAATGTGTGGTACCCCTATGCTGGTAGGGGTGGCTAGAGATATTGGTTAATTTTGGTGGATTAGGCTTGCTCGCAATGATGAAAAACCTTGTTCGGTGATGTTTTTGGCTATGGAGAGAGCAAGCTCACGTGAGGTGAGAAGCTCTATACCTTTAGGTGTTTCGTGTACGTTATGAATTTTCTTTTCCCGTGCTAGGGATGAGATATTTATAGAGGCTAATGGGCCTAAATTTAGGAGACTCCTAAGAAGTGGTAATCGCTCCACCTTGACTATAGGAACTGTTAATTGTCTACTTCTTAGGAAGTCATGGGCATGACTTCGCGTATGCAGTTATGAACTAAGTAAATGTCATTATCCGTTTTTTCTTAGGGTGAACCCCCTGTCGTATGAGGGTTATGCTTCAGCCGACACATTATAAGGTTGGGAACTAATAAGGACAGGATATGTGCTGCCCCATTTGTGGGCCCCAAAATATATCACTACATTTTTATTAAAAAATAATTTGTAAGTTGAAAATAAAATAACTATTTGAATTAGTTTTGATTTAAAAAATTATCTTTTAATAGAAAATAAAGAACATTTACTTTTTTTAACCAAACTAATTTATATTTTTAAATCAAACATGCATTGTATTTAACATGAATGTTTTTCAGTAATAATTTATACTTTTCTTACGAGTCTCTGAATAATAATCTCCAAACTATTTTATATCAAAATCATTATTCACTTCATTACGTCGTTTAAAAATAAGATTAATGGTGTAATTTGCCAAAAACAAAAATAAGGGAGGTTAGTGCCAATGTACCAATTAGAGTGTTTATTTATAATCTTCAAGTAAAGACATTGTGGATCATATTTATATGTATTAAGTGATGAATGCTTATTTTTGAAGATTCATTCAACAAGAAGATTAGCGTTTAGGGATTGATTTTCTCTCATTCTACTGAAAATCAAAATTATTCCTAGAATTTAGAAATGTGTCTTCGGACACATCCTATTTACTCACAACATATTCAGTTTTTAATCAGATCTTAAGGTTATGTCAAAAAAATATTACGAAAATACATCTCATTCATTTTTCACCGTTTTGATTTCCAGAATTCAAAAATGCATTTACATATTTAGTCTGTCTGTATTATTTTGTTTTTCTTTTCATTGTGTTTCATATGTATAATGCTTGTGTTGTTTAATTATAGACATTATAGTTTATAAACAAGCTAGATTGAAGCACGACATAGTTGCACAACATGCATCAGTTTGGAGAAAAAGAGCCTGAGCATCGCAGACAGAGGTCGATTCTAGTTCGTTTGATGCGGAGGCGTCAACTTTTAGGGCTCATGCACCTCTGCCATCATCTCCCCGAAGGAGGCACGTGTCATCTCCTGAGACCCATGAAGCCCCACTGGTACGTGTTGAGGCACCCCATACACTCCAAGGATTTATGGGAGGCTCGTCTGACTTATCGTTGTTGCTTCTATATATGGACCATGCTGCATGACATGCGTGAGATAGAGAGGTAAAATTCAACTGTATTCATTCTTTGAAACACATGTTATAATATTCAAAGTTTCTAATGGTGAATTATTTTTCTGCAGGACTATGATACTTTAAAATGGATCAAACAATGGTTTCAGAATGTGTTGCAACTATCTGGATTAAGAGACCTACGCAAAATTAGATATATTATGATTAACTATGGTATGCTCTTCATTTTTTTTGAGAGATAGCATTCTGAAATGTTATATTTTCATCTTCGCCGTGGTGAGATGTCTATCACACTGAACGATGTCTCATGCCTGTACATCTTCTGATCAGAGAAATATTGTTATACCCGATAGAAATATCAAATGCGAGGCATTGGAGATGATGGTGACATATATGAGAGCTGACCCAGGACTTGCCCTGAGGGTGTCATGCTAGGTTTTAATTCGTGGAGAGGTTGTATGCACATCAGTTGAAAGCGGAAGAGTAGACTGTTGATGATGATTAGCACGTTATGCAGCATAGAGCATACACATTGAGATTATGTACTTGGTCGGCACGTCAAATATTTTTGACAAGAGGGCCACTTATGCGGATGTATTTACCTAAAATAGTTTGCTAACTTAATTCACATGAATTCATGAGTACAAGTGGGATGTGCTTGTTTGGTCTATTTGTCCTACTAGTTAGCTAAAGGTTGTATATGAAAGATCAAACAGATGACAACCAGTTGTACGCTGTCGATGGTAATATAATTTTATCCTTTACTAATAATTCATATGTATCATTTGCAAGCTTGGATCCTCCAGCACTTCTCATGCATATTTGGATGATCATATGTTTCGACCTACACTATGGATATGTCATATGCTTGCGCATTCGACACACTCATAAGAAATCAGATGACAGAGTCATTCAGAGTATATTTTGACCGTATAATATGACATACACTTCCAGGCATATGTAGATCACTTTCATATGTGTCTATTAGACGGCATAGCCTTCTACTCTGGATGAACGACATAGTCTTCTACATTGGGTAAGTTAGGATGTGCTTTCAAAAATGCATTTATAAATTCTCATGAACATTTTCAGATTTTCTTAGATTTTGTTCGAGAGTTTGGAAAGAGTGGAAGGAGGAACTTCAACAAATAATTTTTTTAAAACATATAAAGAATTCTTTGGTTTTTTTTTAAAAAAAAATTGTATAGAACTATAAAAGAATGTTTATTGTTACCACATTTTTAATTTTTAAAATATTATAACTACATTATATTTGAACAATTTATCGAAGTCCTCTAAAACCCTCAAAAGTCCTCCAATACAATTTTTTAAATTCCAAAATTTAAAAAAAAAAATATTTATAAATAAAAATAAATACTCCAAAACTCTCCCCAATCAATTCTTTCAAATTTTTTCTCCCGAATCAATGCCTTAGGATGCTTCTCCACCACTTAGGATGGAAGAAGCAATTCCATGTGTTTATGCTCCCTTTTATTAATATGCTATCAACTGAGGATTATCCTCTCTTAGATGCACGTATAACCCATTGATTAAATTTGTGATTAATAAACTTCACTTTCCTGTTCAAAATAAATAAACTTCACTTAGACGGACTTATTCTACATGCACTCAGCATGGACCCATTCGTGCCTTTACATGAGTTTTGGGAATTTACTTGAGACTCGTTTTCATGCCCATAATTGGACTCAACAATTCCATTCAATTAATGTACGCTAGAACATAGAGTAGACAGGTACCAAATATGCATAAAAATGGTGCAAAAACTTGCACCACATTTTTGCATTTTGTAGTTTCTTTTCACTTTCTTCAGCAGAAAATTAGAGAATGTACTTTATTACAAGTAGCCATATATTAACAAATTCCTAAAGTAACATGACATCTCTTCATGAATGGGTCCATGCTGAAATATTCATGGAAGAACATCAGAAGAGCTATAAGAGGAGTCTGACAAAGCTTCAAGAAGAAATTCCAATGAGTTTTAGCCTTGAATGACCCAACATTGGATGGAAAATATACAGAGTAATCAACAAGGGTAGGCATCTCTCAAAGAAAAAGTATCGGAACAAAACCAAGACCATTGTTGACTCATGAAGTCTGCTAGATCAGAGTTTGTTCTTCATTTCCTTTTTCCTGTGCCAAGTGATAGGAGTTCAAAGCTCCTGAGTGTATCATCACGACCACCTCTTGTCCCAGAAGCACGATTAAATGATGTTTTGGACTCCAAACCTGGTTGAGTTCTCTGAGTAGTAGATAGTCGGCTACTGCTCATGACCAGTCGGCGGCTTTCACTTGGTTCACCAGAAGAGTTTGGACGGCTGCTTGATAAGACAGGCCTTTTGGAAGAACTGCCATGACGAGAAGAGCTACGGGGCCTCTCAGAATCGGCTTGCTGCAAAAGTTAAGCATTAGGTAACAAGCCAGGTACAAGCAGCTAACTCCATAATAAGATTTTGAAGAGACCAACTCAAAAACTCAGACAATACATGTACTTACCACGTCTTTAGAAGATGGCCCGTCATCCTTCGACCTATGCCTGGAATGATCACCATGCAGACCATGCCCAGACACATTCCTTCTTGCGAATGCCTCGACTGCACCTGAAAATCTATCACGAACCTCTGGTCCACCTGAAATATAGGCATAAAAATACTTAGTTGTTGAACTTGAAGAAAGCCGTTTTCCATACAACTGTAGGACTGAACAATACACTTCTGTGTCATGTACAATCTACAGACTCATTATTTATCAGTATGGCACTATATTTAGAGGGAAAAATAAAGATTTCAGATCTTGCTGTCAAAGGAGGAAACCTGAAGGCCGCTCGATTCTCTCTCCAGATTGTCCTGGATTTATGACTGGTTTCCCACTTGGCTGTTGAAAATGCAATCAAAAAAATTTATTAACAAGAACCTTTGCTTTTGCAAGAAATGCAACAAATGACACCACTCTTCACAAATGAAGATTATAACTATTAAGTACTCACTCGGGCTTTGGAACTGGATCCAATTTGTGGATATTTCAATATTGTCCAATCAAACACATAATCAAACTGATAGCCTGCGGAAGAAACATTTTCAAAGCCTGAAAAGAATTTCAACCTGGAAATAGTAAAATCTATATAAATTCAAATTTAACCTTCTCGGATGAATAGGTCACGAAAGAGTCTTTTGAGATACGAATAATCAGGCTTATCTTCAAACCGCAGTGATCGGCAATAATGGAAGTATGATGTAAATTCCAATGGATGTGACTTGCACAAAACCTATCACAGAAGCTCAGGCAATAAAATCTTTGCATCATACAAAATTGGAAACTATTTATTATGTTATAGATAACTAGAGATCGTCATGAGTATTCTAATAACTAAAACATTCACATAAAAGCTGCTTGCCAGCAGGTTATAATACCTCTATAGGAGTAAGCATCTTCTTTTCACTTATTTTGTCGTATTTTTGTTTTTTATTGCCAGCTCTCAAACCTTGCCAAGGGAGACTGGAAAACAATTACCTAAGTTAAAATAAAATGAGAAAGATTATAATAGAAATAAGATGGTGCATTGGGACCAACCTTCCTCTCAAAAAGTACATGAACACATAACCAAGTGATTCTAGATCATCTCTCCTGCTTTGTTCTGCAAAAATTAAGAGAACAAGTTCTATTATAAATTTACACTCACTTGAGTTTGATAACTTTAATAATACTGATTGATTAGTAGCCGGAGAAAATAGTCTCACTCACCAACTCCCAGATGGGTATTAACACTGGCATACCGGGCAGTTCCAGTGAGGTTTTTGTTTTCCCTGAACAAAAGTATCATGGTCATTCATGAAACGGTTAGAAATGTGCAGGACAATAATTACTTTTTCAGATCAAAGATAAATAAACATTTGATGGCTTCATATGATGACACATATGGGATGATTTTCTTGCATATGCAGGCAGCAGCAGAAGGTTCAAGTTCGGGAATATTATTTGGATGCTGGTTCAGGTTCAAAACTAGTAAAACTCAAGTTGCACACATCCATTTACACCCCAGTAAAAAACAACCAGTTAGTTATCTCAAATCCAGCAATACAGCAATAATCATGTAATCAAAAGACAACCGGAATCCAAAAAAGGAATATGAAGTACCATTTTATTTTAACCTAAATGAGGTGGAAGATAGATATAAACAGTAAACTTCAAAGAAGGAAAAAAAATAAAAACAGATGCGAACAACATACTGGGCAAGGAACCACACGAAATATTTTTTGTAAACTTCAAAAATTAAAAAGGAAACATGATATGGAACCGTGTACTCAAATATGGTACAGTAATCAAATATGGTACACACCTATATGGTATATGCTTGTGGGTGTGAAGATCTCGATACTTTTTTGCAAGGCCATAATCAATGATGTATACCTGCAATGTTTTAAAATAAATTCAGCACAGAACTTCAGTTGTTGGTATTAAGCATTTCAAACTGCAACATAAAGAAAAAACCAACTGTGTTTTATTGCATGAAACCTGTCAAGTAAGCAGAACTAAAAGATGCATGGAAAACTGGCTTATTGTTTTTGATCTTCATCTTACAGACTTCTAAGCTTAGATGGTAACTAGCCTTTCTAAGAAGTCTAGTTATTCTCCCCTTACAAGTTGGTTTTGTAAGGTTGAGTTGGTTGGAGAAGTTGTAAAGAGATTTCCTTTGTTTACGTTAGGGTTTGAGTGGAGGGTTAAGGAAGACAGCAAGAAAAGGGGGACAAGTTATCTCTATCCATAATAGATATAGTGAATTTACATAGACACCATTGCACTGCATCTGTTAGTGTTTTTTGAGAATTAGCAGGAGAACAACAAAATGGCAGAATTTTAAGGAGAATATGCTAATGAATAATGAGAAATGTCCATGTTCATCCCTCCTGCATTTGCTCTACCAAATCTCTTTAAACCCTATGTTTAAAAATCTAACCAACACAAACAACATCCGGATACTTAATCCTCAAGTTTATAGCACTAATTTGAATGAAATAAATCCACTAACTTAGTTTATAGTTACTTAAATGAAAGAGCCTTTATCATAATCTTAATTTTAGGTCACAAGTTCAGTATGCAAGTGAGCAGTAAATCGTGCATAAACGCCCAACCAGATAAGGCTGAATTAAAATCATTGCAGCATATGCGAAGTTACCTGATTTGCTTTGCGGCCTAAGCCCATTAAAAAGTTGTCAGGCTTTATATCACGGTGCAGGAAACCCCGAGAGTGCATGTACTCAACTCTGTTTAGCTAAGTGAACCAAATTGATTAAAACTAAAAGTATAACAGCTTTCTGTAAAAAGTATAATGTTGCTAAAATGGAAGTCGTACTTACTAGCTGATCTGCAAGCATTAGAACTGTTTTCAAAGACAATTTCCTATTGCAATAGTTAAACAAGTCTTCAAGACTTGGACCAAGGAGGTCAATCGCCATGGCATTGTAGTCACCCTCAACTCCATACCATTTTAAATGGGGAATACCCGCTTCAAAATAATACGAACATGCTAATCAATCAGACAGGCTCACAGACTACTAATTTTACTTCGTAACTATAATGTAAATGGGGAATACCCGCTTCAAAATAATACGAACATGCTAATCAATCAGACAGGCTCACAGACTACTAATTTTACTTCGTAACTATAATGTAAACAAATGACTGTCTTGATAACAAGAAAAAAGGCTGAAGAAACATAAATTGGGAAGAAAAACAAACGGATGAAACTTACTTCCCCCTTGAAGAAGCATGTACAATTTTGACTCATAGTGAAGTTGAGGATGCTTGGTCTTCGAAGGTTCCTGATAAACAAAGGAAGAGATAGGAAAAAAAGAATTGGTAATAGCTTAACTTTGAAAAAGATAGGTAACAAATTGTCCAAACTAAGGCTGATCGAGTGCAGAAATGAAATTGGATAATGCTATGCTTTACAGAAACTAAACTTTGAGACATCATCACAGAACAAGTTGTTTAAAAGGTCAAGCTAATAAAAAAAAAACGAATGCTGGCCCAACAGATGTGGATTGATATTGAAGCATGAACCAGCATGTCAAATGATGTATACAAATAAAATCTTAGACCACTTGTTTTCTCTGTTTCCCCTTTTTGCCAATGGATATAAATATAGTCCGATAATAATTATATAATCATATAATATAACACTTAAAGTATGACAACGGGCACACTATATCATTACTGAAATAGTCTCCAATCACACATACTATTAGTCTATACTCTATAACCATATGATCTTTCTAATTATTCATATGTCTACTCTCTATGAGATTTCACTGCTATCAGAAGTCACCATCACAAAGGAATCTACCAATCTCCCTTAAGTTTTTCATCATCAAAATCTCCAACTCAATAGTTATCCTTAAAAATTCCTTTTCTTCTAAAGACAACTTCTCAGCAACACACAAAAAGGACCGTGCATGTGCAAGAATTTTAAGTTTTTCCCTAACTGAATTCAAGTAACCAGTAAACAAAAATATAACTACTAATATAGCCTCATTGTTGACATGCATTTTGTTTCACAGAAACAACAAGAAAAATACTAATCACTTCATTTCTACAGCAAGTAAAACTCATCAATGCACTAGTAAAAAAATAGAAAACATCAGCAATTAACATTCCTAAGCACCAACAGAAATCAGTAACAGCACTCACCAGTTTAACAGCAACTTCCTCTCCAGTTTGCACATTAACACCTGAAAAACAAAAGCATAGAAAACCGAATCAACATTCAAAGCAAACAAAAGCCTCTTAATTCAACCAAAACAATAACTAAGGTGCATACATACCCAAGTATAGCTCTCCAAATGAGCCACCCCCAATCTTCCTCCCAAGTTTGAATTTTCCACCAATAACATGATCCATTATCAAAAACCCAAACTCCTAATCCTCGCTAAATTACAAAACCACCCCACTACACACATCAATTGTCAAAAAGAAAGAAAAAAAAAAACGTATTCTATCTATTCCAAAGCTTCTCATCAAAATCTTAGATCCAACGAGATTTAACAAAAAAATTGAGATCCAACAGTGTTGAATAATTCCGAAATTTAGGCTTTACTAATCCCGATTCCCCGAAAACCAAAACCCCAAACAAAAGCAGAGATGAAAATAAGATCAAGAAGTGTAGAATCTACAAAACCCTCACTACACGCTAAATCGAGGCACAGTCACGATTCTGGAGTGAATCAAAGAAAATGTTTTTCTCTGTTGTGAGATGAAGAGAGGTGAAATAGCGATGAGGTTGCGACAAAAATCGGAGTGAATTTGAGTCGATAAAGTAGAATTTGGGGAATAATAGTGAATAGTGTGGAAAGTTCAAAAAGTGTAGAAAGGGGGTGAAGAGGAGGAAGATAGAATTGGCAGTCTGTTTTGGATCTGTGTTGAAGGATATGAGGGAGTGAAATTGTAGGAGAATTTTGGGATTCTGGAAAAGAAAAGAAAGGGGCGAGAGAGAAGTTGTATGATGTGAGATATCAGGTGAGATGAGAAAAGAACATAAAATGGATGACTGTCCAAACTAGTCTAACTTTGATGTGATATTGGAAATCATTTTTTTTCATTATTTTAATGGAAAAATGATTTTGTTTATGAGAAAATAGGAGGTGCATTCGAGATAAAATAATTTTATATCGTCATTCAATAAAAATATGTATTATGTCAAATTATATTGGTATTTTAAAATTACCTTTACAATAGAAAAATCAAATAAATTAAGGAGTATTAAATTCAGCACAAAAATTAATTTTGAATAAAGTAATAATGACTTTTTTTTGACACAAATAAAGTAATAATGATTTAAAGTAAGATAAAAGTAAAATAATTAATGTTTGGATACTCTTATTTATGTAAAAGTGAGTTATTTATGTAAAAGTAAGTTCAATAATTGAATGTATAATTTTTATTTTAAGTAGAATTCATTTTATATTCAAAGAATTATGTTTGGTTATTTGGTGTTTGTTTGGTTTTAAGGTGATAAAAATTGGTTTTATGTTAATTGATTATGATTAAAATTAAGTTAAATATAAAGTGATTTATGTTTAGATACATTTATTTATATGTAAGTTGAGCAATAAATTTTATGGTGTGGTGTTATATTTGTAAAATGACTGTATCAGGACGATGGTTATAGGACGCCCTGTGAGAGACGACGATAACATGTTGTTTAATGGGAGGTATCACCTTACCCTAAGGTCTTCCTATCGCCTAATTATAGGAAACAACGAATAAAACATTTTCGAGGCAGAGAGAATTCATTGTCATTAATTGACTCATATTTTCCTTAGAAATAAGGATTTAACAATCCACCATTTACTGAATGGGTGGTGGCCCTTCCTAGGAGAATCGTAGGTCCTAGAGGACTCTATAAATACACCTCTTTCGTAGGAGAAATATGATAGATTTTAGCTCATATTGATCACACACATCATACGCTTATACCTAAGCACATCATTCATCTACAGAGACTTTCACCTCGCGTGACCAAGACTTATCACCGTCGAGGGCAAGCCCTAACCACCTTACATCATAATATAGACCTCTGAGTCCCCCTGCCCTTGCAGGATGAACACACATGTGTACTTTATGACCAGTACAATAGTGTCAATTGTGGATCCTGGTGAAACTAACATGGGTCACACTTCTACTCCAACTCCATTCATCTTCCCTCCAAAGATGTTTAATAAAACTCTAACTTGTAACACAGACACCGTTGTCGGAGATTTCGCCGGTGGATGTAGCTCTAGATCCTCCCAAAGGAAATACACAATACAGGTGCTTGCAGAAAATGTAATATCTATTGGATTTCCTAAAAGTACCCTAGGAAAAACATGGGTTAACATCACCTTCTTCGAGGAGGACGCCTCAAAATCAACCTATACGACGATGATCCCTTGGTCATCACTATGCAACATGAAAATTAGGATATCAAGCGAGTTTTGATAGATCTTGGTAGCTCAATTGACGTCATATTCTAGGATGCCTTCCATAAAATACAGCTTGACCCTAACAATGTAAAGATATCGGTTCATTAATTGGATTATCAAGCGAACAAATATACATAATAGGTCATGTAACCCTAAAAACCACATGTGGTAAGGGAACAGACGCCAAGGCAATTGACATCAACTAGCTTCTTGTGCATGCACTGTCGCCATAAAATATCATTCTTGGGCGATCGTTCATCAACGACATGGGGGTAGTCATTTTCAACTTGTACCTGACCTTAAAATATTCACTTGTTGATAGGCAAGTTGGTATAATTCGAGGATACCAATAGGCCGCTCGAGAATGCTACAAATATAGCCTAGAGATAGCAAGGGAAGAGCTCGTCCTTGTTAATGCCCCATTCCGAAGTTTCAAATACTACTCTCAAGTGTTAGAAACCTAGACTGTGCGCGAATTTAGAAACGCTCACGCCCACAGAAGACTTGAAGGAGGTCTAGATATGACCTCGTGCCCATCAGGTTATGAAGACATGCAATTCATTATTCGAGGATGAGGAACGGGAGTGTTGAAAGAGTATTGTGGTGTACTTTTCATTTGTATCGTATCCACAGGGATTATTGCGATATCACCGCTGTTCTATAGCCTATTTTGTCGTGAGTTAATGTTACTTTAAGTTTGGGTTTGCAAAAGATCATTCAACACTTTTAGTAGCAAAGAGTAAAGTAATGAAAGTTCTAAGTTAAAGAAAATGTATCAAGATTCGATTTCATCGACCTAAATCTGTATGTCTCCTTATAAATATACGTATATGAACATGGTAACGATCAACATAATTACGTATCGACGCCTATATCATCCGTGTCCGCAATGATATAGTTAGATTTACCGTATTGTTTAACCGACGATTTCTCCATCCTTTAAACAATACAAATAACGTTTTAAAACCGATACTAAGTAAACATCAAACGCTAAATCCATGTCTGCAATTTATAGTTTGATAGATGATAAAGTTAGATCTAGATACAAATATTGATGTCTCAAACACTTATACCAAAGAAAATCTTTACTTAACAAACTAAACCATCTATATTGATCATCACATGTTCATACATAATATATTCACAAGAAAACATACAAAAATCTAGGAAGATTACATCTTATCTTGATACAAAAGAGATTTAGCTATCCATGAGAATGGTAGCTTGCTCAAGAAGTAAAGGATGAAGATCAACAAGCATCAAAGGCGATTAATCGACGATCAAGGCTTCTAATCTTCAACTCTTAGTTTGCTACAGTGTTTAGGGTTTATGAGCTCTTAAAAATGTCCAAGTCTCTTCCCAAAAATCAGAATTACTCTTTATATAGCAAAACAGTTTTCTGTCCAGGGCGCGTCTTCCCTCCAGCGCGCTTCGCGCCATTACACTTAAGAAATATAAACCGCCAATGCGCGTGACGCGCGCAACTCTCTGCTTTGAAGCTCCAAAATATCTTGCCCAGGGCGCGACACGCCCACATCTCCGTGCGACGCGCGCATACTTCTGCCCAGCACTCTCTTATCAAGGTCAAAACAAGCTCCAAATTTCTCAAAAATGGCTAAAACCTACAAAATCACAACTAAAACACATATTATCATTAAAAGAAAGCTTAAAATTATAAACTATAAATAATTATCTAAAACTTCAGGGAATTGTACGAATATACGATAAAAAACGGTCGAAAGGTGCCATTAATTAAACTAAATATTAACACAATTTGGCACCTAACAACTCTCCCCAACTTAAACTCTTGTTTGTCCTCAAACAAAACAATGATAAATTACCGGGAACACAAAATTTCACAAATGAAACAACCAGGCAGAAACAAGAACAATTGAGTGGTTCAAATTCCCACAGTACACAAAGATCAATCCTTACCAGTTTTTATCAAAGCACCATGATAACAATGCTAATCCTATATGCAAATTTTATGTCAAAAATTCCACAAGCAAAAGAAGTTCAAGAATGAATCACACCTACGCACTTCTCTATTGAGAGAACAAAAATGGAGGATCCTAACACTCACCAGTCAATGACGCAAACCTACCGAATTAATTATGAACTCATCTAAGCACAGAATAAATAAAAAGTATATAAGCATGAATCACTAAGGACTTTCGGGTTGTAGCTTGGCTTGGTTAACAACGAAATGTCATGTCTCACGGCCATTGAATCGAAAGGGTCAATACCTAAGAGAGCATTTAAATACACTTACATCCACACCTCTTTATCAACAGATCATACAACATTATTGCTCAAGAGTTCACCTTTTTATTTTAAAGGAACTAGCTATATACAAAGCTTCTTTTTTTTTTTCTTTTTTTTTTTTCTCTTGAGCAATCAGTTATTTACTTCTCATTACCAATACAACCAAATTTTTTTTTTATTCTCCCCAACTTGAATATTACCACCACATAATCACGAATGCTCTCTATTCTAAGGCGAAAAGGAATCATTCCTAACCACAATTAATGGTGCTCTTCAAGGTTGAAAGAAAATCATCAAGATTCAGATCAAAAATCGGCAAATATAGACAAGGAATTGATACCGATTGAATCTTGGCAAAAACGGCTCAAAATGGTTATCAAATGCACACACTCACCGGGTAGGTTATATATGGTAGAGAAGTTATACTCGTAATGCAGAACAAAACGCCTTGATCACTTTCATGCTTAACACAATTTAATAATAAATGCAAGATTAATCATAGTAAAAACGAGTTAAAACGCACATTGCTGGTATTCAGCACAATTTATTATATATCTACACAGTGGAAAGTCTCCTCACAACTACAGCTAGGCTAAAATGATTCACAATTGAACTAATTTTATCAACAGAAATTAATGACAACTAATTTGTACAATTTAAAAGCATCAGAATCAACGGTACTTGATAAACAAAACGATAAAGGATGTACCTTGCACGTACAGTTTTCAACTTATATCATCACCACTCAAATTGCGTTGCATCACCTAAATTCATCGTGACACAAAAATTCATGTTCCAACTAATTAATCATCAGGACAACTTATCAAAATTAATTATATCTTAAATATAAATACTAAAAAAAATAAATGCGATAAATAAAGTAAACTGAACTTATATATATAAGAAGAAACCACACCAAATCGGTGTTAACTATCCAAAGGCTTAAACCTAGCCTTTCAAAGTACCTCATCCAACAGGATGGAACAAAATTAAAAACAAAGTAAAAATTGTTCTAACATAAAACTAAAAACAATAAAAATAACAATAAAGCACAAAGCAAAACTACTCCTCATCAGAAGTATCCTCATCATCATCAGCCATCCCCTCCTCAGGATCTGGCCTGCCCTCAGGCCATGAAGCATAAGCAGATAAATCATCCCTGGAACCAACAGGCTGCTGCAGAGAAAGCTGCCGGATAGAATCCTGCAAAAACATAAACGCTCTCTGATGCGCCATATGCATCTGATAGTTCCAATCACTTGCATCACCATACTGAGGACCAGCAGGCGGTGCAGCAGCAACCGGAACAGCTTGAGAAGCATCGGGAAGGTCAGATGTATTAGCAGCAGCACCAAAAGGACGACCTCCAGGCAAACAGTACCTCTTAGCAAAAATATCATCTATAACACCATCCATGGGAATCATACCACCAGATGGAAACCGGACACCAGCCTTCCTGCATAAACCCATAATTAATCCAGGAAAAATCAACCTACATTTGACCCCATCACCATGAAGAGTCCCATTCAGGGCGACTCTTTTCAGCTCATTCGCCACAATCCTAGACACATCAATGTTATCACCATTCAAAATACCCTGAACCAAACCTGCAGTATCAATGGTGAGGGAGGAAGTGTGACTCCGTGGCCTAATGTTGTAAAGGACCACCGAAGTCACCAACTGAGCCTCCTCCGTCAACTGACTACGAGTAAAAGTCTTTGGCAGCCCAGCTTTAGTCAGAGTATAGGTGAAACCAGCCCTGCAAATCCTCTCCCTAATACTCTCCACGTCCCGGTTTCCTCTATTCAACCTGGGATGGTACTCACACTCTTCTACCAAAGCAAGAGGGTTATCCAGAAAATCAAAAATTGCTTCTTTGCTAAAGTCAATGGTCTTACCTCTCACCCACGTTCTAAACAGGTAAGCTTCAGTACCTAACCAACCGCTCGGAGGCAAGGCATTTGCATAGAATTCTCTGACAATCTCCACCTGATAGAATTTTGGTGGAGTGAACAACTTGTCCCAGCATGTTTCAGACAAAGCAGTCCACGCCCTTTGGAAGTGGCCGTGGTCAATTGGAACCACAGTGCGTTCACTCCACACAACTCGGCTTTCGAGCTCATGGTACCTCGCCTCTTGCTCCGGACCTTGAAACTTCGTCCGATCAAACCTGCCAGATTGTGAGGAAGATCCCTCACCAGAACCAGTCTTCTTTCTCTTTAAAAAGGGTGCCATTCCTGCACAATTTCAAATCAAACAAAACACACACAAATTGAAACAAAGTTAGCATAACCTCTATTTTAATAGCCTACATCAATCCACATTCATCATCAATCACAAAACAGACCCTATACAACTTCACAGAATGCATAAAAAAAATTCAAAGTTTAACCCAGGGCGCGACGCGCGCTGAACAGGGCGCGACGCGCGCTCTGCGAAACCCAGAAAATTTCTTCAAAAATCTGCAAAACAGGAGAGGAGAACAAGTTTCTCCTCCCTTCTAAAGGTTCCAGCACACAATATATACATCAATAACATGTTTTCTACCCTAGTTTTTCAAAATCTATAAAAAAAAAATCCTAAATCTAAAAACCTAAACATCTAAAACTATATTAATGGAAATAGAAGAGAAGAACAAGCATACCTTTGATGATGATGACAATGGAGCAACGAAAACAGTGAGGAAATGCACAAGAAGTTAAGAGCAAGTGTGTGTTTGTTCTTTTTCTTTTCTTGGAACAAAAAGGAGAAAGGGCAAGAATGGAGGCAAAACCTCCAAAAACCCTAAATCTCAATTCTGAAAATGAACCGGGTCGGGCCCAGCATGGGTGGGCCCAAATCAAAATTATTATTTTTTTCAAAAATATACACAGCGCGCGACGCGCAAAGAATCGGCACGACGCGCCCTCATCTCTGCCTGGAAGGGGTTCTTGAGTTCACATAGCGCGCGACGCGCGCATATGGGTGCGACGCGCGCTACACTAGAAACAGCAGAAAAACTGCATTGTTTCAGCACGCCCAAAAATACCGGTAGATCGTTTCTGGCTCGACGACAACTCAAAAATCCCACCTGCACAAATAACACAAATACAAGTGAATATATACAACTTGGGGTGCCTCCCAAGAGCGCTTTGTTTAACGTCGGTCAGCTCAACGGTCAAAGGCAATCAAGGATCGCCAAACGATAAAACACAAGTTTCACGATTAAAATCGCTTCCTCGATAAACCTTCAACCTCTGACCATTAACTACCCACTCTTGGTTTGATTTTTGGTCCTCTATCACAATAGCCCCTTGGCTTCTGACTTCTTTGACCAAAAACGGTCTGGACCACTTCGACTTCAACTTTCCCGGAAAAAGTCTTAACCGGGAATTGAAGAGTAAAACTAATTGCCCTACCTTAAAGTCCTTCATTCTAACCTTACTATCATGATAGAATTTGGTCTTTTCCTTGTAAATTGAATTAGACTTATAGGCATGCAATCTCATCTCTTCCAACTCATTTAATTGGATTTTTCTTCTCTCTCCACACAACTTGTGGTCAAAATTCAAAAGCTTCAAGGCCCAATATGCCTTATGTTCTAATTCTACGGGAAGGTGGCAACTTTTACCATACACCATTTGGAATGGTGTAAGACCGATCGGTGCTTTAAAAGCGGTCCGATACGCCCACAAGGTTTCATCTAATTTCATTGACCAATCCTTCCTAGAGCTAGACACAGTTTTCTCAAGAATCCTCTTAATCTCTCTATTGGTCCTCTCAACTTGCCCATTAGTTTGTGGGTGATATGGAGTAGCTACCTAGTGTTTTACTCCATATTGCTCCAACACTTTTTCAAGCGGGGCATTACAGAAATGAGATCCACCATCACTAATTATCACTCTTGGCGAGCCAAACCGCGAAAATATATTTTTCTTCAAAAATTTGATCACGGTCTTACCATCCGCTTTGGGTGAAGCAATCGCTTCCACCCATTTAGACACATAATCCACAGCTACCAAGATGTATTCATTTGACATTGAGGAAGGGAATGGTCCGACAAAGTCAATGCCCCAACAATCAAATACCTCTACTTCTACAATACTTTGGAGGGGCATTTCCTCTCTTTTCCCAATTCCACCAGTTCTTTGACAACTGTCGCATGAGGCAACATGGTGGTAAGCATCTTTGAACAAAGTAGGCCACCAAAATCCCGATTGAAGGACTTTTGTGGCCGTACGCAAACCATTGAAATGACCACCATAAGGCGAATTGTGGCAATGCCACAAAATGCTTTTTGTTTCGTCATCCGCGACACATCTTCTCAAAAGATTGTCACTACTCAACTTAAACAAGTGAGGCTCATCCCAAACATAAAAATTTGCATAGTTCAAAAACTTTTTTCTTTGATTCCAAGTTAGATCCTCTGGTATCCAGCCAGATGCTTTGTGGTTAGCCATATCTGCGAACCAGGGTCTAACTTCTTGTACCATGTACAGTTTTTCATCTGGGAATTCTTCCCTCACCTCTTTTTCATTGTTTGTCACCTCGGTATTCACTAACCGAGACAAATGATCCGCAATCAAATTTTCGGTACCTTTCTTATCTCTCACTTCAAGATCAAATTCTTGAAGCAAAAGAATCCACCGAATAAGCCTCTGTTTTGAATCAGGCTTGGTGAGAAGATATTTGATTGCGGCATGATCTGTATAACACACCACTTTAGAACCAATGAGGTAAGAACGAAACTTTTCCAATGCAAATACAATTGCGAGCAATTCTTTTTCGGTAGTGGCATAGTTAACCTGTGCCTCATTTAAAACTTTGCTCGCATAATGTATAGCATGGAATTGTTTGTTCTTCCTTTGGCCTAAGACCGCACCAACCGCATAGTCACTAGAATCGCACATGAGTTCAAACTCAAGTGACCAATTAGGAGCGACAATTATGGGTGTGGTGGTCAAATTTTCTTTAAGTTCTAGGAAAGCTTTTAGACATGATTCATCAAAATTAAATTCCATACCTTTGTTGAGCAAATTACTCAAAGGCTTTGCGACCTTGGAGAAATCCTTGATGAATCTTCTATAGAACCCAGCATGTCCCAAAAAGCTCCTTATGCCTTTCACATTCACCGGAGGGGGAAGCTTTTCATTAACCTCGATTTTTGTCGGATCGACCTCAAGCCCCTTTGAAGATACCTTGTGGCCAAGAATAATCCCATCCGTTACCATGAAAGTGCATTTCTCCCAGTTGAGAACCAAATTTGTTTCAATACATCTTTCCATCACCACATCAAGGTTTTTCAAGCACAAGTCAAATGACGACCCGTACACAGAAAAATCATCCATGAACACCTTGATGCTTTTCTCGATCAAATCTGAGAAGATAGCTTGCATGCACCTTTGAAATGTTGCGGGAGCATTACATAGTCCAAATGGCATTGTTCGGTATGCGAAAACGCCAAAAGGACATGTAAAAGCAGTTTTCTTGTGGTCCGCCGGATTCACTGATATTTGATTGTATCCCGAATAACCATCCAAGAAACAATAGAAATTTCTTCCGGTTAACCTCTCTAACATTTGATCCATAAAAGGTAATGGAAAATGATCTTTTCTTGTTGCTTGGTTCAACCTCCTATAATCAATACACATACGCCACCCGGTCACCGCTCTCGAAGGAATCAACTCGTTCTTCTCATTTCTCACTACCGTCAACCCGCCCTTTTTAGGAACAACATGCACCGGGCTCACCCATTCGCTATCGGAGATGGGATAAATCATCCCCGCCTCTAATAACTTCACAACCTCTTTTCTAACAACTTCTTTCATGGTTGGATTCAATCGCCTTTGAGGTTGTGCTATGGGCCGAAAATCATCTTCTAACATAATCTTATGCATACAATAGGCCGGACTAATACCCTTCAAGTCGGATAAAACCCATCCTAATGCTTCTTGATTCTTTATCAATACTTCTTTCAATCGATGCTCTTCCTTGTTAGACAAACCACTATTAATGATAACCGGCTTAGTAGAATTGTCACCGAGAAACACGTATTTCAAGTGAGACGGTAACACATTCAACTCCACCTTTTGCTCTTCAACTTTAGGTTCATCCTTCAACTCTTCAATTTGAGTTTCAAATGGATTCATCTCATCACAAGCCTCTAAATTTCTCAAGCAATCTTCAATTTCCTTCTCTTGATCTTTGGTGAGAACTTCAAGAGCTTCCATTAAAGTCTTCTCAAGAGGATTCGACAAGTGCATTTGATTCTCCACTTTCATAATAGCCCTTTCGGTAGCATCGATTCTAAAACAATCATCCTCATCACTCGGATGCTTGATGGCTTCAAAGAGATCAAGACATAATGCTTCATCTTGGTACCTTAATTTCATTAAGCCATCATCAATATCTATCATCATTCGGGCCGTCTTCATAAAAGGCCTTCCTAAGATCAATGGAATCTCAGGATCTTCTTCCATGTCTATGACAATAAAATCAACAGGATACCAAAATTTGTCAACCTTGACAAGCAAGTCTTCCGCAACTCCATGAGGATGACCTGTGGATTTATCCGCTAATGATAACGTCATTCTTGTCGGCTTCAAATCGTTGATTCCTAATCTTCTCACCATAGACAATGGGATCAAATTAATGCTAGATCCGGTATCTACCAAACCTTTGCCTATGTGAACATTTCCAATAGACACCGGTAAGGTTACCCGCCCAGGATCATTTGATTTTATCGGAGTAGTGCGTTGAATTAACGCATTACAACAAGAGCTCACCGTTACTACCTCCGGATCCAAGAATCTTCTCTTCTTAGTGATGATGTCTTTGATGAATTTTGCATACATCGGCATTTGCTCTAATGCCTCGGAAAAGGGAACATTGATTTGTAACTTGCTAAAGATGTCCAAGAACCGAGCATAGTGCTTTGCATCTTCTTTCTTTGACGGACCGGGAGGGTAAGGTAATTTCTTCACTTGTATAGAATCATCCACCTTCTTCTTTCCCTTCTCACTCACACTCAATTTTTTTCTCTCTTTTTCTACAACTTTCTCAAGAGTTTCTTTTTCCACTAATTCTTTCTCTTTCTCATTTTCAACTAAATCACCCTCAACATTTTTTTCTACTTCAATCACCCTATCTTTTTCACTCTCAACAATTTCCTCCTCAACTATCTCTCCTACACCCATATCAATATTTCTACCGCTACGAGTTAGAATTGACTTACAATGCTCACGAGGATTTTCTTGTGTAGTAGCCGGAAAAGGACCTTTGTTTTGATCGGCAAGTTGCTTTGACAATTGCCCGACTTGAGTTTCAAGATTCTTTATGGCGGCATCCGTACTCTTTTGGCTTGCAATTTGCAATTGCATGAATTGGCTAATAGTGTCCTCTATTGAAAGCTTTGATTGTTGAGGTTGTTGGTTGTAACCACCTTGATAAGGATTTTGACGATTCGATGGACCCGCTTCCGGCCTCCATCCTTGTTGATAACCTTGATTACCTCTTTGTTGGTAACCTTGGTTATTGTTGTAAGGTTGTTGTTGTTGTTGTCTCCCACCATAAACTTGATTAGGATTAGACACATAATTCACCTCTTCACCCGGTGGAGGACAAAAACCTGTTTGATGGTCACCCCTACACAATTCACAAAACATCACATGTTGATTTTTAGAAGGGCTCCCATTTATCTCTTTGATTTGTTGAGGGAGTTTTGACATTTGTTGAGTGAGCAATTCTACTTGTTGTGTCAATAACTTGTTTTGAGCAAGTATTGCATCACTAGTATTCAATTCAAGAACTCCCGGTTTTCTTTGCGATGCACTACGGTTGTGTTTCCCTTGATGATCATTCAAAGCCATCCTATCAATGATAGCAATTGCTTCTGCCGTAGTTTTTGACATCAACGAACCACCCGCAGTAGCATCTAAAAGAGTTTTTGGTTGAGGTTGGAGTCCATTTCTAAAGATATGGATTTGAGACAATTCATCAAACCCATGACCTTTGCATTTTCTAACCATGGAATTGAACCTCTCCTATGCTTCATTGAGAGATTCATTCGAACCTTGAGAAAACACCGCAATAGAAGTTTTCGCTTCCATGAACCTATTGTGAGGAAAAAACCGATCCAAGAACTTCTCTTCTAACTCGTTCCAATTTGTCATGACATTATTTAGTTGATCAAGGTACCATTCCTTAGCTTTTCCAATTAAGGAATGAGGAAAGAGTCTCCTGAACACCTGTTCTTCTTGGTCTTCCGGAGCACCAATTGTTCCGGCGATCTCGTAGAACTTTGTTAGATGAGTAAATGGATCCTCGTGATCTGCCCCTGTGAACGGATTTTGGTATAATAATTGAAGTAACCCCGTCTTCATTTCGGAGTTTCTTCCATTGGCCTGATCACGAGCAAATTGTGCATTGAGACGAGGGCTGTTAACACATGGCCCTCGAGGTGGAGGATCCGCAGCCATTTCTTCCTCAACCAAGTTTTCAACCGAAATTGAAGAAGAAGATGCTTCTTGTTGTTGTCTTCTTTCCCTAGCTAGTTGTCTCCTCCTACGAGTTTTGCTATTCTCTCTACGAGCAGTCCTCTCAATCTCAGGATCAAAAAGGAGTTGATCTGCAGGTATACGTCCTCGCATAAACTGTAATCTGAAAAACTAACCAAGCAAATTAACAAACACAAGGAAAATAAATTTAGAAACAAGATATTAATTATAAGACTCAATACAAAACAAACTATTGCAATGCTTGCAATATCTAAACAACAATCCCCGGCAACGGCGCCATTTTGTTGAAAGAGTATTGTGGTGTACTTTTCGTTTGTATCGTATCCACAGGGATTATTGCGATATCACCGCCGTTCTATAGCCTATTTTGTCGTGAGTTAATGTTACTTTAAGTTTGGGTTTGCAAAAGATCATTCAACACTTTTAGTAGCAAAGAGTAAAGTAATGAAAGTTTTAAGTTAAAGAAAATATATCAAGATTCGATTTCATCGACCTAAATTTGTATGTCTCCTTATAAATATACGTATATGAACATGGTAACGATCAACATAATTACGTATCGACGCCTATATCATCCGTGTCCGCAATGATATAGTTAGATTTACCGTATTGTTTAACCGACGATTTCTCCATCCTTTAAACAATACAAATAACGTTCTAAAACCGATACTAAGTAAACATCAAACGCTAAATCCATGTCTGTAATTTATAGTTTGATAGATGATAAAGTTAGATCTAGATACAAATATTGATGTCTCAAACACTTATACCAAAGAAAATCTTTACTTAACAAACTAAACCATCTATATTGATCATCACATGTTCATACATAATATATTCACAAGAAAACATACAAAAAGCTAGGAAGATTACATCTTATCTTGATACAAAAGAGATTTAGCTATCCATGAGAATGGTAGCTTGCTCAAGAAGTAAAGGATGAAGATCAACAAGCATCAAAGGCGATTAATCGACGATCAAGGCTTCTAATCTTCAACTCTTAGTTTGCTACAGTGTTTAGGGTTTATGAGCTCTTAAAAATGTCCAAGTCTCTTCCCAAAAATCAGAATGACTCTTTATATAGCAAAACAGTTTTCTGTCCAGGGCGCGTCGCGCCCTCCAGCGCGCTTTGCGCCATTACACTTAAGAAATATAAACCGCCAATGCGCGTGACGCGCGCAACTCTCTGCTTTGAAGCTCCAAAATATCTTGCCCAGGGCGCGACGCGCCCACATCTCCGTGCGACGCGCGCATACTTCTGCCCAGCATTCTCTTATCAAGGTCAAAACAAGCTCCAAACTTCTCAAAAATGGCTAAAACCTACAAAATCACAACTAAAACACATATTATCATTAAAAGAAAGCTTAAAATTATAAACTATAAATAATTATCTAAAACTTCAGGGAATTGTACGAATATACGATAAAAAACGGTCGAAAGGTGTCATTAATTAAACTAAATATTAACACAATTTGGCACCTAACAGGGAGCTAGTCGACCAACTCTCCCCCGTGAGGAACATGTACTTCCATTTTTCTGTGCCGTAAAATACCCTACACGAGGATATCATGCTAATCTCCCCAAATCAATCCAACAGCTAACTGTATATCACGTTGTTCCACACGCATGCAATTACCATTTATTACCTTATTCAAAGAGGAAAACACGTCACCACATAAGTATTCAAATCATTTATCATCTACCCCTTGTAATTCACCTCTTCTCCACCCCCACATGAAGTTTCGAACACTGCGATAAACTATGAATTCACCCTCTCCAGTCTTCATCTAGTTCTAGAGCATAACATAAAATTTCTCAAAAGTTTGTCGGGAAGTTTAGACAAGTGAATTAATGATTGGTTCAACCATCAACACTATTGGGGGTAATGGTATAGGGTGAAAAATAAGGTGCAAAGTTTAATCCATGAGAACCACTTAGATTTGGTTTTCATACAAGGGACAAAGTTTGAGTTAGTGGATGATACCCTTTATGCCTTATAGTGAAGGGATGCTTTCTACAATTTAATTTTGTCCTAACCTTGAGAAATAATGAAGGTATTCTCTATATTTGGTGTATTTTTAAGTGTAGATAAATGTTTTCCTTTATTGGTGTAGGTTTTATTGGTGTGTATTTGGACTAGGGGAGATTATAAGTGTTGATTCAAAGTGTAGTTTATGGGTGAAAAAGGATTTTTAAGGTCATCTTGTCAAAGCTAAAGCACCCTTTATAGGTAATATGTGGCAGAGGCGCATCTATAGAAATTTAGAAGTCTAATAATTTTGTAGTCCAAATAATGTCCAAGATTAGCCTCTTTTGGCCAAGGCTTTCACTTGGTTTCAACCTAATAAAGGAGCTACGAGTTATCTGATCATATTATTGTGCTTGAAGGGTGGTTGGATTATTGAGGAATACCCTTCCACTAGAATATTCTATGGGATATCTTATTGGTGTAATCCCGAGAGATCAATGGTTTTATGATTGAACTTAAAACTTATATCATATTTAGTATTTATAATAAAATTATTTTCTTTATTATGTTTGATTCAAAGCAATATATAAGGATGTCACTATAAAAGTATTTGTAGTGCAACCTTACTGACAAATAATGATATAAGTGTCATAGTTTTGATCTATCATGAGAATACTACATGTTATGTATGCGTAATAAATTATTCTTATATTGATAGTGGTGTATACAACTCTTTGACCTGATGTTGGTGTAAGTGTCATAAATTATACTCTTAATTTATTTTCAAAAGTTAGAAATAAGCAAGATTAATATCATAAGTGTGGGTTCTGCTAACATGAAATACATTTTATATAATAAGTAAGATGTGATGAAATAAAAATAAATTTTAATGCTACCATTTGGGTCTAACTTAACTGAAATAAATTGAATAAGATTGAAAGGTTTATACGAAATAGTTCAGAATAAATCATATTATGGATTAGAATAAAGAGTTATTCGCTCAACTGCTAAGAGTTATATAAGATCTAATTTAAAGGAGTTTCTACCTAAATAACTGAGTTTTTGGTGATTAGTTAACCCTGACTTAGAACAAAGTGAAATATGAATCTCAATCCACTAGAAAATCTTCTAACGAGGTTTTTCAAATCAAGTTTTAATGGTCGTTTGATTTTAGTAAAACAATGGATGTGTTTTTAATTAAAGTTATAATTAAATATATTAAATCACGTGATATTTATTTATGAAAATTTTCTTTGATATAGATAACTATGAAAAATACTACATACAATATTATATGATTAATCTTTTACAAAGATAAGTTATTTGGAACAAAATTTATTTACTCACACAAAAATTTGAGGATCATCCTCAAGCATGAGAAAAAAAGTTATTTTCTCGAGGGACCTGTTCATGAAAAGGAACCACCTAGTAATTCTACTAAGAATGGAAATTATGCTTATAAGAAGCATCTTTATGAAGCCTCAAATATTTCATGAATCATGTTGGCTACCATGAACAATTAGCTTCATAAGCAATATGAGAACATGGAGCTCTGTAATATGATCAAACAACTCAAGACAATTTATCAAGAGCATGTTAAGCATGAGAAATTAGATTTGAAAAAGGGGTATTGGTTCTCTCACAAGATGATGATGTTTCTACTAGAAGTAAAGCCTCAGGGGATGTATAGAGTCTCTTCAACTGTATAAACTCGTTAATTTTCTAAATATTTCATTCATAATGTATGAAATAAAGGGATGCAAACTCTAATTTTACCATGCTAGTATTAAATATAGCGGTAAGACAAACCATATTTTCTTGCTAAAAGCAAGTGATCAATCGCTTGAAGACATTTCAAATGTCCACTTGGAGGTTGGATAAGGTCACTCTCCCGAAAATTATTTCAAAGAAGCAGTCAACCTTATTTTCCCATTTATTTATGAAGAAATTTAATATGATTATGGCTATGTGTGATGGAAGACTTTGGGGTCATTTTACATCAGCCTTTTTGTCAATGTTACACTCCTTGTGAGCTTATCCTTTTATCTTATTGCTCTTGTATAAAAGGTATTCTCCTAAAAAAACTAGAGGACTTCAGACCTATTTCTCTTGTTGGGTTCATGTACAAAATTATTGTCAAGGTCATGATGCACATGCTAGCTAAGATAATGAATCATATAGTATTTTTTTATCAATTTGTCTCAGTTAATAGTTGGTAGTTGGTCGATGGTTATGGTGGAGAACACAATTATTTATATTGCTAATAAGTTTAATAAAGAGTGTGTAATTTCAAGGTGGAGTTTAAAAACTTACCTTATTCACTGAGCTATGGCTAATTTCAAAATGATTGGGCCGTCCATATTCAGCTTGGACCGATCACCTTGAGATAGCCTGTTCCGGGTCAAGGCCTCTTGAGTGACTACAAAATTATATTTCTATAATCTTCTCCTTACCGTAGGAGTATCCTATACATTTTTATAGGAGATTTACGCCTCATCCACATCCAACGGTACTCCACATTCTACACCTGAAAGATAACAAGACTGTTATTTCTCTCTCCTATAAATAGGGAATGACACTAAACTAGGCAACAAGTTTTAAACACAATTTGAAAACTTTATACTCTTTTATATACTGACTTGAACAGTAGAATGCTAACCATGCAAGTACACTGCCTCTTTGCTGCATTGAAAGCTCTACTCCGTTGCAGTTTTTGCATATCTCCCTAACATTCTTAAACCTCCTTATACTTCTTGTTTAGAAGTGAATCTTTCTTCATCCTTAGTTTTTTTTTCTTTAGAGTATCTAATTGGCTATTATTTTTAGTTAGGCGTTTGGATTCATGTGCCATTAATCTTTAACCCTTTTTGCCATGGTATTTTGGAAGTGTTAGACTCCTATTTATTTTGTTATTATGGATGAACTATGTACTTTAGATATGAGAGAGTATTTTTTTTATACTCAGACCTCTTTATATATATATATATATATATATATATATATATATATATATATATATATATATATATATATATATATATATATATATATATTATTTGTTAATAAATAAATTAATCATTTAATATCAAACATTCAAATATTCAATTAACTCAAGCTCTATATACCTTGCTCTTGGAAAGGAAAACTCATTTACATAAACCTTGTATACTTTGTTTTTTAGTAAATTAACTTGAGCTTAATCATGTACTATTCTCTTCAATATATCTTTCAATTTATGAATAATAGATATTTTATCTACTTAAAATATCTCTAGATATGAGATTCAATAGCTAATGTAACTATGTTTTTTAAGTTGCACTTTGCTTATTAGAAGAGCTAAATTCTAAAACAAATGTCAAAATATTATGTGTGGGACGTGGCATCTAGAGTGGACTAGCACTTAAATTGTTCAGTGGACCATGATGAAAAACCGTTAGATTGAATAGGTTCATCTAATCTTCCAATACACTATTTACATAATATAATTTCTTTTTTTGTATCCCTCTCCTCTCGCTTTCCTACCCTTCTCTAACAACACATATAAATCATGATCAAAACTTATCGTGAATGTCCATAAATCAAAATATATTTATGTCATACCCTAATTTTTTACCATAAGATCCCACTTCATCTGTATTAAAGTCAAAAAGGATTTGATCATCATCATCATCATCATCATCATTCATCGTCTCACTTAAAGATCCTCATGCATCATCACTAACCTCAAGACACAAGAGATATGTGTTTGTTGGTTTATTTCTCTTGCAAGATAGGTATTGAATCAAGGAGCTCAAGTGTTTGTGTGATGCCCCTCAAAGATGACTCAAGATTCTCATATGATCAAGTTATTTTCCTTCATCAAAGCCCAAATGTGCATCAATTCAAGATCATTAATCTCCAAGTTCATCTGATGCACCGAATTAGGGTTTTTGACCTAAATAAATAAAATTTTGACTTTTTAATCAAGACATGATCTAATGGTTTGGAACATGATTCAAAGTTCTTATATACTCCTTCATAGTCCACTTACTTGTCTCAAATGGCTAAAGAAGCTTGATTCATTGATATTGGAAAGATTGGAATTCATCTGATGAAAAGTCAACTACTCAAGACCCAAGTTTAACTTTTGAGATTTTTGGTCAAATTTGGACTTCTCAAGTCAAATTCCATGAAAACATGTTTGATCCTTAAATTTGATTAAGTGGAATCAAGAAATTTGAGGTTACTTGCAAAAATGGCAAAGATGAAGAAATTGAAATTTTCACTAAGTCCACAAATTCCATGTTCAAGTGCACGACTTTACAAGCTTGTAACATCCAAACCAAGTCATCATTTTTCATGCCCAAGGTCTCTACTCAAAGATGATGCTTTACACTTCAATATTTTAGAAGGAATTGCTCAAAAATCTCATAAGGATTGGAATTTATGGATTGATCAAATTGATGTTTCAAAGTTGTAAAAATGTTCCAACACTTGGAAATTTTTTTAAGTGTTGAACAACTTATTTTCTCAATTTTGTTGTCCATTTTTCATAATGATCCAAGTTTAATTTCTTTAAGTGGTCAATATGAAAGTTGAAGTATGTGATCTCATCTTTCAAAAAAGTCCAAGAGCGTAAGTTTCTTTTGCTTGAGCTAAGAGTTTCAAAGAGATGAAGATGGCACCTTGAAGTTGATTTTGAGGTCCATTTCCATGTTCAAACCAAGTGCCAAACCTATGTAAATCTAAAAATACCTTGATTACAGGCCATCTTGATTCCAAATCTCTACATAATTAGTGATTTATACAAACCCTAAATGTATTACACAAAGATTTGGGGCTTTATCCAATCCACCATGCCACTTTTGAAAGAATTTGCAAAAAGCTCTATATCCATTTGCATAAAGATGACTTTAATCACAAAAAACTTTTGCATTGAGCCCATACCTTGTCATCTGTGATCACACTTCATTAACAAACTCATAAGCAACACCTAAAGCCTCCCTATTGTCTCACTAATCACTCAAGTTATGCATTGGAACCACCATGACTCATGAGCTTACCACTTGAATTTCAACCAAACCAAAACTCTATAACTTTCATTTTATGATCAGCCCTCAATCTCTCAACCTTTCCCTATAAAAAGAGAGCATCCCCCAATCCAAAACACACCTCAAATCCACTAAAAACTCGGAGAAACATATAGAGAGATTTTGAGAATTTCATCAAAGTGCCAAAATCCATTTTTCGAATCTATCTTTACTTACAAGTTTCTTGAAAACTTATGATCCAAACACCTTCCATATAATTTATAGAAGCAACTGTAACCATAAGATTGCTTCTGTAAACATTTGATCATCATTTCTCACTTTTTCAAGTTTGCAACTTTACTTGGTCAGAAAGATTGAGGCAGTTTCAGAGCAAGACAAGCATTCCAACATACTCCTAAAGGTTTATACAAGCTAAAGAGATAATTATTTCATCTATGTAAGTACTGAAAGAGGAATTGGACTTTGCTTCAATAGGTAAGTTTTTCTTGATTTCGAAGTCTCCCATACAAGCATCATTTTATACATTTCTCGATTCTATTATCATTTTTGTGATTCTATGAACTGAATCCCTATGAAAATAGGCATTGTTTGTACTTATATGTGATTTAATTTTATTTAGAAAATTTAGAGTTCTTGATCTTTTCTAGAAAATTCACGACCTACCGTTAATATAAATTTTGTATATGTACATTTTTGAATTCCTGGTAAAATTCTAAGCAAGTTTGATGTTTACATTTTTGCATTTGGTTGAGAAGTGAGAGACCTCAATTGTTGAGGTCGTTAGGTTGAAGATGAAGTTGTTGGCGCCATTTTTCTGGTTTTAAGTGGTTGTTTATATTATATTTATCTGAATGCATATAATTAATAGATGAAAGCATATCACTGTTGGTCAAGTAGTTTGTGTATGGATCGAAGGGTTTGGGTTCAAATCCCCTCGCCCCAAACCTTTTGTGTTATCTTATTTTTGTCATTTTAAGCCTTTGTTTTTCCTTTTTATTTTATGGATGAATACATATACAAAGAGTGTGCGCTGACCCAGTGGTTAAGTTTTAACTTGTTAACCCCAAGCAAGGTCAGGGGTTCAAGTCACTTTGACCTTCACTAAATTTTTAATACTTGTTTTTATTTCCCTTTTCTCTCCATTTTTTTAAACCTTTTTAATTTCTTTCACCATTTATTTTTTTGATTTCATTCTTTCACTAAACTTTGTTTATTTTCCCTCCTCAATATAAAAATGATAAAAATATTTATTTTTTATCATATTTAATATTTATGTATTTAATTTAAGACAAATGCTAACATGTGCTCCAAGGGCATAAGTTAATAAATTATTTTTAGAAATATTTTTTTAGAATGCGTGCAATTAATTTTTTGAAAATTTAAATATGAATTTATTTCAGTCAAATTTTCTAATTAAAATATCCTTAATATGTGCCCTTGCGGCACAAGTTAGCACGATCCTTAATTTAAATACATTTAAAAATCATAAAAAATATTTTTCTTTTAATTGATTTGTTTGATATTTTACTTGTTTGAATCAATTTTTATTTTAATGATTTATTAATATTAATACCGTGATATTTGGTTTCTCCTTGATCATTTGTTTTTCCATATCATGAATTAATTTAACTTTATTTTTTTAAAGATGATTAAAGAATGATAAAAATGCAAAGTTTTTGTCTTGAAAACCCTAATTTCATAAACTCTAACCCATGTATGATTTTATTGACTTGACTCGATGTCATGCCTTGATGATTTCACTTGTTCATTTTTTTAGGGTATACCATGATGATCCTTTAGGGTTTCTCACTTGATCTTGCCATATTTTTGTGAATAATCTTATATGCTTAAGGTTATTACCATGAACAAATGTTTGTCTTGATCTTATCATGTTTGTATGCTTGATCTATCTTGATATGATCCATTTGCTTGATGATTATCTATACTTAATTGCTTAATGTTGATACCTTGTTTAAATCACATGTTTATATGTTTGTTTGATCCATATATTTTCGCCATGATGTTTATATACTTTGTATAGGCTTAATCACCTTATTTTGTTTGAGTACTTATCTACCATGATTGACTTTGCTTTGTCTTGTTGTGTATTCTTATCATTATATACTTGACATGTTCACACATATCCATAAGATTACCATGTTCACATGTTCATACACACTTATATGTCCATACACATGTGTGACTTCTCTTATTTTTTATCATAATATTTGTATACTTTCCTTGATCTACTTGTGAATATACTGACATCTTTATTTTGATTGATAACTTATTTTTCCTTGAGTCATATTGATGATTCTTTTAGGGTTTCCACATTAACATTACCACATCCATGTGATGGAATGACTTTGTTTATACTTGATATGCTTTGACTTTGATCATGATACATATGCCATATCTCTCCCTTGATATTACTTGAGATACTTTACCTTGGATGCTTGCTTGAGATGCATATATGCATACTGTTAAATTTTATGGATTTACTTTAATTAATTATTAAATAAAATATAGTTATAATATCAATTATTATTTTATTAGATAAAATGAATAATATATTGGGCTTAATTGTTGAATGACCCGTGATGGGTTGGGCCATTCTTTTGGTTAGCCTGCTGAGAGGTCCCTTCTCTCATCTGGTGGTTATATATTCTGACTATCCCGTTAGGTCAGATATCAAGCCGTCGTACCATCAGATAGAGGGCAGTAGTATTCTCAATTTATCGTTTCTGTATTCGTTCAAATGGATTCAACCATGAAAGGTACATGTTTATTGCAATATTTTATTATAATGTATCGTACAATTATATCTATGAATTTGGTTATACGGTTCATATTCCATCAATTGGTATCAGAGCTTATTATAGATATATTGTACAACTATTTTGATGTCTGTGATTATTAAAATTGCATATGGCTTATTATGTCTTTGCTGTGTGGTAGATCGATTGAATTATGTAACGTAAAAATACAATTTATTTTCTTTCATAAAACCCATAAAATCAAATTGATTGTTTCAAAAGCGATTTAAATAAAAGAAAAAAAGAATGGAATGAATTTGGTGTCTGTGATTGTACGAATAATAGACTTAAACCTTTTTCATTCAGATTTCATTGAGAACTAGTGTTTTTATTTTTATTTTTTTGGGTTAAAAACCTTAAATTCTGGATTTGCAATGATCGATTATCGATTTTTGAAATAAACATGCGGAATCATTCTGTTTTTGAATAACGATGAAAATTGATATAAAACTTTATTATTTTGCGTTGAGAATTGAATGAAATAATTCGGATCTTAAAGCGGGTTGTATGAACTGTTTTTTCTGCAAACCGGGTGAAGGAGATGAACCTCCCCTCTTACCTTGCTCACTGTGTTTCTATTATTTAAGTTATATGTTTGAATGATTCAAATTATTTTTTTATAAAATAATCATTAAAGGTTGCATTGATTCTTTCCAATTATTTAAGTTATATTTAGAAAACAATAATAACATGTTGGTAGTGCTGCATTCCATGCCGTTACGATATCCCTCTGACGTAAATACAACTTTATGCATCAGTTTTTTATCACTATTTGTGATTGTATCATTATTTTGGAGTTAATTGACATTACATAACAATTATTATGTATAATTGAAAATAATCATAATAATAACTTGAATTATTATATTTGTTAAGAATAAATATTGTTGATTTGTATGATTATAATATCACCTATCGTGAGTATAATTATATAAATCTTGTGTGATAATAACATAGTTAATTTGTTGGCAATAATAATTATTCATATTAATAATAATTATATCCTATCGATATATATTATTAATATGAATTCTAAATAAATAAAATTATTAGTAGTTATGATCTGTATTATATTAATAATAATTATATCCCATCGATATATTATTATTAGTGTAATTTTGTTATGGTACAAAATACTGTTGACAATTTATGCTTATTTTATCATGTTTAGATATCCTATCGATATTAAAATTTTGATAATATAAGTTTCTGTTTATTATTGTATTACTGATATAAGATCATAATGAGCTAGAGTTTTATTAGGGAAATGTTTGGCTGGTATATGTGGAATCATTTTCTATATTACATAATTGTTCACTTAATGATTCCTTATTTGACCATGACAGCCTCCTTTCCTAACTCTGTCAAAACTCTGAATGGGACCAATTATGAGGACTGGAAAGAGTCTCTCGACCTTTATCTTGCTATAGCCAACCTTGACTTGGCTCTAAGAACTGAAAAACCTGGCGCTATTATTGATGAGTCTACTGAAGCTCAGAGGAATCTTTATGAAAAATGGGAGCACTCTAATAGAGTGTGCCTTAAGGTGATATCTTACACTATGGAAAAATCTATAAGACAAAGCATACCAGAAAGTGAAAGTGCAAAAGATTACTTAAAGTCTGTTGGTGAGAAGTTCACTCGTTTTGATAAGGTTAAGAAGTGTGAGTATCTCTCTTTGTTTGACAAAACTAAGTATGATGGTGTTAGTGGTGTGCGTGAGCATATTATGAAGTTGATCCACTATTATAATCAGCTGAAAACTCTCAAAGTTGAAATTGGTGAAAGGAATCTAATCTGGAGGGTTCTTGAGTCTCTACCTCCCCAATTTGATGTTATGAGGACCTCATATAATACTCAAAAAGTTGAATGGATAGTGGATGAGATGATAGCCATTGTAACCCAAGAGGAAGATTCTATGAAAAATGCAAAAGCTCAAAGTGTTCAGTTTGTCGCTTCAACCTCAGGAACAAAGGATTTCAAGAAAAACTTCCGCAAGGGAAAACATCACTTTGATGATAAGAAAGGAAAAAGGATAACACAACATATGGAGCTTAGGGATAAGTCTTTTAAGAGGAAATTCTTTAAGGGAGAGTGCAAGTACTGCAAGAAGTATGAACATAAGGCTGATGATTGTTTTATCTTGAAGAAGAAACTTGAAAAGCAAGGTACACTCATAGCTCTAGCTTGTTTTGAGTCAAATATAGTAGACTCAGGTGCCACTATTCATGTCGTGAATTCTTTGCAGGGGTTCAAAAGCCTGAGGAAACCAAGTGATGTTGAGGCGAAGGTCATTGTGGGAGACGGAGCTAGAGTACCAGTGATGGAGATAGGGGTTGTTTCCTTGTTTTTACCTTCAGGACACATTTTAATTTTAAAAGATGCAGTTTATGTACCTTCAATGAGAAGGAATTTGATTTCTATTTCAGCTTTGGATAAATGTGGCTACTCATTTGTTTTTGGTAATGGAAAACTTGATGTTTGTTTTAATTCCGCTGTTGTTGGTTCTGGGAATTTGCGTGATGGTTTGTATATGCTAAATGTGAATGAAATGTCTGTCAATTCTGTTGTTGGGACTAAGCGCAGTAGGAAGGATGAGTGTTCTTTGATGCTATGGCATAGACGGCTAGGGCACATTTCTAGGCCTCGTATTGAAAGATTAATTAAGGAGGGTATTCTTCCTAATCTTGACTTCGCTGATTTTGACACTTGCATTGATTGTCTCAAAGGAAAGTTCACTGCCAAAACGAGGAATACAAAAGCGAATAGATGTGAAGGTGTGTTGCAATTGATTCACACAGACATGTGTGGACCTATTACACCCAATGCAATGGGTGGATATAAGTACTTTATCACTTTCATAGATGACTTCTCCAGATTTGGATGGATAGAACTTCTCCAAGACAAGTCTAGTTCCTTGGATGCCTTCAAATCTTTTAAGACTGCCATTGAATTGAAATCAGGAAAGAAGGTTAAATGTGTGAGGTCTGATAGAGGAGGAGAATATTATGGTAGATATGATGAGACTGGAAGAAATCCTGGACCGTTTGCTAAATTCCTAGATGAATGTGGGATTGAGGCTCAATACACCATGCTAGGAACTCCTCAGCAGAACGGAGTTGCAGAGAGACGTAATCGCACACTTATGGACATGGTGAGATGCATGATGAGCCATTCTTCATTGCCTGATTTTCTTTGGGGTGATGCTTTGAAGACTGCTGTCTACATTCTTAATCAGGTGCCTAGTAAATCAGTGTTGAAGACTCCTTATGAACTATTAACAGGTAGAAAGCCAAGTTTGAGACATTTTCATGTTTGGGGTTGTAAGGCTGAAGTCAAACATTATAACCCTCAACAGAAGAAACTTGATATGAAGACTATTAGTGGTTTCTTCATCCTATACACTATTGGGTCTAGAGGTTCAAGATTTTATTGTCCTTCTCATTCTACGCGAGTCATTGAATCTGATAGAGCGATTTTCTTTGAGGATGATTTGGATAGTGGAGTCTCTACGCCACGACCAGTTACCCTTGAAGAAGATCGTACTTTTCTCCCTATACCAATTTTTAATTTTCCTAATGAGGTTGTGATTCCGGCTATTTAAAATAATAATCAAGTTGTGACACCACATGCAGATGAACATGAACAAGCTGATATTCTAGAGCCTGTAGTTGTTGTTGAAACAAATAACAATGCTGAAGTAGTTCAATTGAGACGATCTCAAAGAGCTCGCAAGCCTTCAATATCAAATGACTTTGTTGTGTATCTCCAAGAGCATGAGTTTGATATTCACGATGACGATGATCCTACCACTTTTAATGAAGCAATTTCTTGTTCTCGTTCTTCTGATTGGCTGAATGCTATGTGCCTATGCATGATGAATTAAATTCTATGTCTCATAATGGTGTTTGGGATCTCACAGAGTTGCCAGTTGGTTCCAAGGCTATTGGATGCAAATGGGTTTTCAAAACTAAACGTAATCCAGATGGTAAGATTGATAGATACAAAGCCAGACTGGTGGCAAAGGGTTATAGTCAAAGAGAAGGGATTGATTACAAAGAGACTTTCTCACCTGTCTCTACCAAAGATGCCTTTCGAGTTGTTATGGCTTTGGTTGCACATTTTAATTTGGAACTTCACCAGATGGATGTGAAGACAGCTTTTCTGAATTGAGAGCTTGTTGAAGATGTTTACATGATTCAGCCTGAAGGTTTTATTGAAGAAGGAAAAGAGAAGTTAGTGTGTAAACTTAAGAAATATATCTATGGATTAAAACAAGCATCTAGACAACGGTATTTAAAGTTTGATCAAGTTGTCACTTCTTTTGGTTTCAATGAAAATGCTTCAGATCAGTGCATTTATTTAAAGATTAGTGGGAGAGATTTTATAATCTTAGTCTTGTATGTCGACGATATCCTTCTTGCTGGCAGTAGTGTTAGTCTTTTGAATGAGACAAGAATGATGTTAAGTAACCACTTTGATATGAAGGACCTAGGTGATGCTTCTGTTGTTTTAGGCATCCAAATTTTTCGCGATAGGTCACGTGGTATTCTTGGTTTGTCTCAAAAAGGATATATTGAAAGGATCCTTAAGCGATTTAATATGCAATCTTGCTCTCCGTGCACTGTTCCCAGGGCCGACCCAACATATATGGAGGCCTATGGCCAATTTTATTATACAGTAATTTAAGTTATTAAGAATAAAAATATATTCTTTATTTAAACTTTTAATTAATAAATTATTAGTTTTTAATTGATAAATTACTTATTAAAAATTTCATAATTATTTAAATTTTAAACTTTGTTTACAATTTTATATTTTTGAATTTTTTTCTACTAATAAATTCTTATTTTTATTTTTTTCTTTGTTAGATGTTGCACTTTTAATTTGTTTATTCAATGACACTAAACTTTATTGTTAAACTAGCTTTTTTTTGTCATTCAATTAAAATTTCAACGATTTGTTTTTGTTTTGAGTAGTGAAAATTCAAATATTTGGTTGACAATACTTTAAATAAAATAAAATAAATTCACAATAAAGACAAATAAGAAAACAATAATTTCAAAATAAAACAATTAAACAAAATATATATTTTATATTAAAACTAGATAAAAGAAAGTTATTATATAAATAAAATATATTTTAATCCGTTTACTAGAATTGAGAGGACACACACTAACACAACAATATCAATTAATAAAGACTTTTAATTTGCAAAAAAATTCAATCACGTATACTCTCAGCATCTCTCAATTAAAAATATAAAAATATTCATATATAAATAGTTTTGTAGTTTTTATATTTAACGCATAGTTAATCTTATTATTAAAAAAAAAACAAGATAGTAATGTTGATTATATATTTAAATACTATACAATATTGTTTGGACAAGATATTACTTTAAATATATCACTAATTGGAAAAGAGTTTGGAGGCCCTAGGCCATCGCCTTGCTCGCCTACCCCTTAGGTCGGCACTGTTCCTGTCCAAAAGGGTGATAAGCTCTCTAAATCTGAATGTCCTCAAAATGATAAAGAAACTTCTGAAATGGAAAGGGTCCCATATGCTTCCGCTGTTGGCAGTTTGATGTATGCTCAAGTTTGTACTCGTCCCGATATTGCATATGCAGTTAATGTTTTAGGGAGATACTTGAGTAACCCAGGTTTGGGTCATTGGAAAGCCGTTAAAAAGGTCATGCAATATTTGCAGGGAACCAAAGATTACATGTTGACCTATAAGAAGTCTGATCAACTTCAGGTCATTGGTTATTCTGATTCTGATTTTGCCGGTTGCCCTGACGACCGAAAGTCTACTTCCGGCTTGGTTTTTATGATGGCAGGAGGAGCTATTTCGTGGAAGAGTGTTAAACAGACTCTTACAGCTACCTCAACCATGGAGGCAGAATATGTAGCTTTCTATGAAGCTACTTGTCAAGCTATGTGGCTGAAGAACTTAATCTCTCGCTTCAAAGTTGTTGAAAGCATATCTAGGCCACTTGTGATATATTGTGACAATTCTGTTGCTGTACATTTCTCTCAGAACATTAAGAGTTCTTCTCGCTCAAAGCATTTTGATATTAAGTATCTATTTGTCAGAGAGAAAATTCTTGAATTTCAGACTCGGATTGAGCATCTTGCCACAGAGAACATGCTGGCAGATCCACTGACCAAAGGCTTAAATGTTGGAGTTTTTCAAAGGCATGCAACCAACATGGGTGTAGTTAAGTCATTTGATATTTTGGATTAGTGGGAGTCTGATTGTTATATTTAAATTATTGTAATGAGATATGTATAAGATGACGTCAATTTAATAATCATATCTCTTATAGCATTTAAGATGCTTGGACCATTATTGGATTACAAACTTAATTATGTTAATCCATATTCATTATTGTTATGTTGGATGTGAGTATTTGACATGCATGATTTGTTTTCCCTATCGGATACAATTTCTGTATTGTTGAATTGTGTTTTCTCACACTGTTTTGATGATAAATAATTGATATATTTGTTTATGATAATTATTATATTTTAGTAATTAATTAAAGTCATCCAAGTGGGAGAATGTTAAATTTTATGGATTTACTTTAATTAATTATTAAATAAAATATAATTATAATATCAATTATTATTTTATTAGATAAAATGAATAATATATTGGGCTTAATTGTTGAATGACCCGTGATGGGTTGGGCCATTCTTTTGGTTAGCCCGCTGAGAGGTCCCTTCTCTCATCTGGTGGTTATATATTCTGACTATCCCATTAGGTCAGATATCAAGTCGTCGTACAATCAGATAGAGGGCAGTAGTATTCTCAGTTTATCGTTTCTGTATTCGTTCAAATGGATTCAACCATGACAGGTATATGTTTATTACAATATTTTATTATAATGTATCGTACAATTATATCTATGAATTTGGTTATACGGTTCACATTCCATCAATACTTGATTCCTCATTGATATTTCTTATATCTCCAATCCAGAGGAGTGGGTTAGCATTGACTAAATTTGTCAAGGTACTAACCCTCTTATGTTCCCTCATTTAAGCTTTATTTATGCTTTGTACTTTTAAAACTTAGCATTTCAAATATTGCTTTGCATTTCTAAAGCTTAGCCCTTTTAAAACTTTGCTCTGCATTTCTAAAGCTTAGCAATTCAAAAATATGTTTCGGAATTCTAAAACTTAGCATCAAAAAATATTTTTGCCACCTTTGGCCTTTGTCTTTTAAAACCTTTTAAGGGGAACTACAAATGCTCTGACTTTCCGATTGCACGGAAGGTGTATGTAGGCACAAGATGCGACATCTTGCCGAGCACAATTATCATAAAAAACAATTCTTTTCTCACCTCCCTACGCTTTTTTATAAATAAGACAACAATTTTGAACAAAATACACATATTTTCAAAGAAGTTCCTACGAACTATCGTAGATGTTTAGGGTGTTAACACCTTCCCTTTTCATAACCAACCTCCCTACCTAGAACCCTATTTTATTTTATTAGTTTTGTTTTGAAAATTTTGTTTTAAAAATTTCTTTGGGTTTTATTTTATTCTTTTTTCCTATTTTCTTTGAAAAACAATAAAGAGCGGTGATGACTTTCACTAAAATACGAATTAAATCGATCAATAATTTAGTCTAAATTTTTCACTGCTACAATTTCAAGTTATAGATTGCTAAACTTTATGTAATGTTCAACAACAATCACTACATAGTCATATCCATCTCTAACAATCACTGCAGTGCCTTTAGAATATTCTGGTCTATTAATGAGAATTGCTTATCTCTAGATAAAATTCTCATAGATTTCAATCTATTTAATCTTTTGTTTAAATGTTCTCATATTTTAATGTTCACTTCCCATCTATTTATCCCCAAACACAAGAAAAATGTGCATTAACTCTCAGGATCGGCCCAACCTGTTTAGAGGCCTAAAGCAAATTTCGTCTTTAAAATATATTCCAAAATATTAATTTTGTGGTTGTTAAGAGTTGGAACTAAATATCAATAGGAAAAGAGGCCTATATATTAACAATTCAACTACAATAATATATGTAATTCAAATGTCATTATATATTTTTATATTTAAATAAAAAAATTTGAGGCATTTTTTAAGCCCAAACTTTTGAAGCCTAAAGGCCTACTTTTAGCAGTTTATCCTTTGGGCCGGCCCCGTTAACCCTAAATTAATAAAAAAAAAAAAATAAACACTGAAAGAAAAGAAAAAGATTTTATATTTTCACTTTTCAAGATAAGAATGAGAAATTGTAGTGATAGGAAGTACCGAGAAAAATAGCGATAGCTATGAAAGAGAGAACGAAGTAGTTGGGTTAAATTTGCCATGTGACGAACTAATTTAACAGAAAATAAAATAAGCTTAATTTACAAGTTAGAGAAAATTTAAAAAAAAAAAAAAGTATTTGAACCGTTATACTCAACATGTAATAACAATTTTTTTTCACTCTCGTTGTTATGTTCTAATTTCCAAAATTTTGAATTGTTTTGTTATACATTTATGGGTTAAATATGTTTTTGGTCCCTATAAATAAGTCAAAATTCAGTTTTAGTCCTTATAAAATTTTTCTTCAAAGAATGGTCCTCTTAAATTTTTCCGTCCCTATTTTTAGTCCTTGCCGTCTATTTGCTCTAACGGAAGCAGACGTGGCAAGTCACGTGTTACGCCACGTCTCTAAAAGTCAACACTATAAAAAAATATGTTAGATTGCGGGGGTTTTAAACCTCCCTAAATTTGATATTTTTTTTTTGAAAATTGTTACATACCAATTTTTTCTTACCTACAAATATCAGTATTAATTAAAGTCTTGATTCATATATTCCCCCCTTCTTCACACTACAAGAAAATAATAGATTAACTACCAAATTTTGCTACAAATTATTTTTATAGTTGATTTCAAGTTAAAAAACATCTATTTAACTCTAATTATTTTTAAACTTGAAATAAAATAGATTATTATTGTATATTGTTTTGGTATTGATAAAGATATTAAAAATTTGATTATTTTTTTGGTTATTGTAATGATTAGTTGATTAGTCCTAGAAGATGAAGATATATGATTGTGAAAATATTTTTTAATTATATTTGCAGCTATTTTATATGCAGCTATTTTAAATCAATATCAATAGTCCTATTAATTTTATTTACTTAAATAAATATCAACAATCCTTTTAAGAATAGTCTAATTAATTTTGATTTTATATTCAGCTATTTTAAAATCAAAATATTGCATCTTGGTTTCTATATGCATTTAGATCTAAAATTTAATGTTACTCTTATGGATGGTGTGTCTATAATGCATATCAGATACTGGATAAAATATAGAAAGAGATGCATAGTAAGTGGTGGTTAGGGTGAGACATATTTAAGGTACACAAATTTTAGAAACCAAGATGCATTCAGATAGTGGTGGTTTCTATAGTAACAACCCTCTAAACCAGCCACAGCCCTCTATAATGGTTGTATTCATAGTAAAAGTGTTACTCTTTATTGCATCTTGGTTTCTAAAATTTGTGTATCTTAAATATGTTCCACCGTAACCACCACTTCCTTGTTCTTCTTCTGCAAAATAAAATACAGAAAAAGAGAGATAAAGTTGAAGAGTTGAAAAATCAAAACCACAGTAATAAAGAGTAACACTTTTACTATGAATACAACCATTTTAATGTTACTCTTATGGACGGTGTGTCTATGGATGGTTTCTATATGCATATCTGATTGCATCTTGGTTTATTTTTCTCATTCTCAGCTTCAGTCTCTTCCTATACTTTCAAGGGCTGTGGCTGGCTGCTCTAATCATAATAGTGTTGGAGGTTGTTATTGATTCTCTCTTATGGATGGTGTGTTTGACTTTCTTTTTTTTTTGGATCAATTTCATGTTTTTGTTTGTTATTATATAGCAATACTTGTTTGGGGTTTGAGCATTTTCATTGATAGTGGGTGGGGATAATTCAATGTAGCTAATCTATTATTTTATTGTAGTGTGAAGAAAAAGGGGAATATATGAATCAAGAATTTAATTAATACTGATATTTGTAGGTAAGAAAAAATTAGAACGTAACAATTTTCAAAAAAATTATCAAATTTAGGGAGGTTTAAAACCCCCGCAATCTAACATATTTTTTTACAGTGTTGACTTTTAATGACGTGGCGTGCCACGTCTGCTTCCGTTAGAGCAAATAGACGGCAAAGACTAAAAATGGGGACGGAAAAATTTAAGAGGACCATTCTTTGAAGGAAAATTTTATAGGGACTAAAACTGAATTTTGACTTATTTATAGGGACCAAAAACATACTTAACCCTACATTTATTTGACTTTTTTTTGTTGATGTTCATATATCATATGTTAAATTTTTCTAATTTTTTAAAATACTAACCAAAGTACAGTTGAGTACAAATAAAGTCAGCTAAATTTTTTTTCCAATTAGTAATCAAATAATGCATGTTTTGCGTGTCATGCAGTCAAAGCATTTTTTTATCAATAAAAAACAAGGAAAACTACAACGCAAAGAAATATGATTTCAAATCAAAAGACATATGATATACTTGATGTTTATTTTTTATTGGACTAAGTGGCAACAAAAAGTTGGATTATTTTAATTTTAAGAATGATTGTAAATTCCAACTTCATCATCATTAGTTTGTTTTTTAAAAAGTATAAACCATTGAAAAAAAATTTCGATTTTGGTCAAAATTTTTTTTTTTTTTAAAAAGTTATTGATTTATAAATCATCAACAATTTTAATACAAATAAACGTCGTTGTCAGAAGATAAATTCTGACTGAACCAACAACACTCTTAATTCAACTAATAAGTGCCAACTAAGCTACCCCAAATTTAAAATTTGAAATATAAGACCATTTCTCAATTTTGAAATTGTAAACGAATAAATTCGGGAAACTTAAATTATTGAGTAGGTAGTAATTTTTAAAAATGTTAAAAAATATGAAGACCAATTTTTAAAATTAATAATAATTAATTTGACATTTCAATTTAATAATCTAAGAAAAAAATTCAAAATTTTTACTTTTAAATATCATTTAAAATTGCTTAAATTTAACTTAAACAAGATACTTTTTAAATTTTTATCATTTTAAATTCTCAATACTTTTTTATGTTAAACAATGAATTTGATCAAATCATTTGTAAATTTCTTCAAAAAAACTTTCATCCAAGTACGCTCTAGACTAAAAATATTACTTGCAAAGTATTTACATTTCCCTCTCTCATATGACTCAAAGACCTTGTTAGAAAGAGTAAGAAGAAAATATTGGATTGGTAGAAAATGGAGTTCTTGGAATCGTGCAAGAAATAATAAGCAACCTTTACCTTTTGATGGAAGAAATAAAAAGCATTCTTACAAATTAAGTCATCACTTGAGCAGTGACTTAATCACAATGTATTACAGTAATAACTTAAACCTCTTATATGAGACTGCAGTTTAAAAAAATGGTGAACAAAAGAATACACCACCGACCAATAATGTACAGAAACATATATCTAAAGATTTTTCTAAACAGACACAAATACCTCACTTAACGCAAAACCACAGTTTCAGAGGTTACCCCTCCCATAAGTAACAAAAGAATGTATGAAAGAGTAAAACAATCAGCATTCAACTTTGCATTTTGCTAATCCATCTATAAAACCTGTAAAGTATTATTGGTTTCTACTTTCTATCACTGTGATTATTCACTTTCCTCTGGAAGTTCCTGTTGAGTAGCTCCCTTGGCCAGGTTGATTGGCATCCGAAGCCGAATCATCATCTGTAGCACGTAAATAGCACAGTTTATTAAACGAAAACCAGAAGATAGTTGAATTTTCAATCATTTTTTTATAGATGGTAAGAAATTGATGTCTGCAAGTAGCAGTGGGATCAAGAGTATGCAGCTTCTCCAAGGAAAATAAAGTCATTGGATTAATTTAACAGTTGAGAGATCAACACTCTCAACTGTTATATTAATCCAATGGTTAAGATTTGGCTACCTTTAGGTAAATCAATTACATTAACCATAGATAAAGTCAACCATTAGATCTCAAGTAAATCAGTAGTTATTGCTACTTTTACATAATGAAGAAAAAACACGGAAAAGCGATGAGCATATTCTTCTTACCAAATAGTGTCTTAATAGATGGCCGTTTAGGTTTTGTGCTCTTCTTCTTCAGTTCAGCTGAGAATATAAAACACACTCAAATTATTTTTTGGAGATAAGTTGCAATGACGAATCAACTAGGAGACGGAAAAATAAAATTTGGGGGGCTCAAGAGGGGGCCAATAAAGACAAGGAATGCACAAATTACATAAGTTTGCAAGGATCAACAAGAGCACAGTTTATTGAAGTGAATTGATGCATTAAAGTAAAAAATTAGTTACAGATATTGGTGGCCAAAAATAGCGTATGCTTCATATGCGGTGCAAATGAGGTAAACAAGAAATTAACAATGGGTTCATATAAGCTGGCAAGAGTTTATTAAACTTAAAACAGTAGAAACCATAAGGTTATTTGAAGATGTACTAACCCATTCCAGATATATGATTATCATTCACGATTTCATAGTTCTTATATGTGTAGCCAACAAAGTTAACATCCTTAGATGACAGCATCTGCAGCAAAGAACAAGTCTAGGTTACAATCCAGACTTGAGAAATTGTATGTTACTCATCAATACCATCCATGAATTTCAATGAGGAAATATTTGTACCCAGAGTTACTGTTACCAAGAGTTGTGTAAAATTCTAGTGCCATCTAAAGTAAATCAACTATCTTTAAACTTATGTTGTTAATCTTGGATAGCATTGCGTAGCACCAACCCACTAAAATGCTATAGCGGGATAGCCGCTATTGCAAAGACTAAAAACCAGTGTACAGAGTAAACATAAATACTCACAAATAGACTAATTTACAAAATTAAAGAGATCCTAATAGTTAACGAATCTAAAGTATAAGTAATAAAACTTACGCAAAGAAGGAAAAAAAACAGAACAGAACTAAAAGTAGGAAGAAGAAAAACAATTATTTGGGAGTAAGAACATAACATAACTCTTCAAAGGGTTCATATTGAAATTTGTACTCTTAAAAAAAAGACAACAGTTTAAGAAAAAGAATTTGAATTTACCCCCAAAATACTAATAGCAGACGCAATACCGGCTGCTATAGCGGTTTGGGGACACAATTAGCGGCCTCTACAACCGCTATTGTTGACAGCGGCTCGCAGACCAATAGCGTTGCGGCAAACCCTACCACCGCTATGCTATCCCCCTATAATGGTGCTATAGGGTGCTATTGACAACATAGCTTCAAACTAACTATTCCATTGGAAGCATGCTACAGGCATAACAAAAATGTGATGCAAGGGAAAATAGGATTTGTTTGATATTGAGAAAAAGTCAAGTTTCACTTGAAAGAGTTTATAAAAAATTGACACCCCTCAATAAAATGAGGGGAATTTCTCAATCCACCTCCTTATATACTCAAACAAGCAAAAAAAAAAACACCGGAAGGATTCCAAAGAAAATAAAAACATCGGAGCATATCATAGAAGCTTTACTATTGATAAACAAACTCTAATAATTTCATAACATATCAGTTAAGATTCAAGGAAAAAGAAATGAGCTACTGAAAGAGCCCCTAGTAAAAATATTAGCCTATTAAACTAACAATGCCACAAATACAATTACTGAAACTAACACACCAACTATACAAAGAATTCAAACAAAATCGAACCTTTCTCCATGGGCCTGATTTTGAGGAAGGTTGAGATTGGCAGTCCAGCTGCACATTAAAGGAAATCAAGAGAGTGAGCTGTAAGACTGTATTGCAATAAAAGACAAAAAACTTTTATATCCTTGAAATAAGCATATATAACATACCTCTTCAAATTTCTCAAAATTTTGAGTATCCAATTCATCATTGACCTCAGGAATAAAAGCAGCTTTCATTTGGTACAATTTATCCCATTCAACACCTTTGAACCATGGGTGAGCCTTGAATTATAAATACCAGCCAATTATTTTATTAATGTTGAACTGTAACCCAGAATAAATTATAGAATTAGAAAAGAACATGCCAAAAACACCTTGATTTCATCAGCCCCTCTGGTTCCAAGCCTCTGTTCCACATTACATAGAAGTCTACTAATGAGATCCTTTGCCTCTGCTGATAGTTTAGCTTCTTCTGGAAATTTTAAATAATTTCTCCAATTGACTATCTGCAAATATGAAGGTAGGGGAATACGATATGATGATAAAGATTAAAAAAATCATAGGCAATAAAAAGGAAGAAGATAGACAGACCCATTAGAGAATTTTAGTAATAACTAAAATGTGTCATCAATCAAACTGTAAATTATAAAATATCAGTACTGGTCAATAGGCCCAAATATATTGTGTGAGCCTCATCCTTGATGCTACTATTAGAGGGGAATCAATATTATACCAAAGGAATAGAAAGAAACAATTCTTAATATAGGGCAAAAGCTTCATTTTTTCAAACAAACCAAATAACTTGCTTTTAAGCTTTACATAACTATCTGGAGGCAAATATCAATCAATAGTAATACAATTCCTATTTAGCTTGCATTTAATATAGGCTTTCTGTAAGCATATAAGCCTACCAAAATTCCATGAACACAGTCCTACAAATATGCTAAACCTCAATCCACAAATTACCTTTCTACAAGTCAACATTGGTTCATCTGAATAAAAAGGTGGATATCCCACTAGCATTTCATACATTATAGCTCCCAAAGACCACCTGGAAGCATTAAAATAATCTCATTAGAGTACATGGAAAGAATGTTTAGTTTATAAAAAGAATAAAACTTGAAAGTAATTTTGAAAAGGAAAACTAGAAAAAGACAATATATAATATACCAATCACATTCCATTCCATATCCTTTCTTCAAGAGAACTTCAGGGGCAATATAGTCAGGTGTTCCTACTGTAGAATAGGCCTGCAGTGTTAGAAAGAAAGAAAAGTTTCAAATGCGTCTGGAGTCATCATTGGATCATGGAAATTTTACATTTTTTTTTGGAAACTTTCCAACAGAAGTCAGAACAAAAAGTCATCAGATTTATATGCACAGTGAAAAATTACAATAAATAATATAGAATACACATAGTTTGTAAGTTAACAGGGGAAGGAATAAAAAGAACTGTTAATCTGAAAATTCATAAGGAAGAAAGCAGCCATGCCTACTTATGTAAATTTGATGTGACTTACAAGCATTCGCCTATTTTTCTGCCAATGAAGCAGTTGCTCCTGCTGAGTCCTTTTAGGAGCCACAGGTTGTCCATTGCTCTGAAGGGCTCCACTTCTGTTGTTTCCAGTAGAGAAGTCCTTTTCCTGAAGATTACTGCAGTCTAGTGGTTTACATAATCCAAAGTCTGATAATTTCATGTGACCATGTCTATCTAGCAGCAAGTTATCAGGCTTGATATCTCTGGAAACCATATCAAATCAGAATATAATTTCTTTTTTAATGCATTAGTAAGTAAAAACAGCGTAAGATCATTATAATAAAATTTCCACAATGTAATATTATTATTTACTGCCTGAGAGCTTACCTATGAATATAATTATGTTTATGAATCGACTCTATCGCTAGGACAGTCTCCCCAACATAGAACCTGGCCTCATTTTCTGTCAGTATATCCTTCCGCATGAGCAATGTCATCATATCGCCACCAGGAAGATACTCCATTATAAGATATAAACAATCTTCGTCTTGAAAGGAACAATAAAGCTTTACAATGTAGTTGCTGTCAACTTCTGCAAGCAGGTCCCTCTCTGCCCTTACATGTTCAACCTAAACAAGGATGTAAAATTTACCGACAAGTATAACAAGGCACAATTCATATGAACAATCCGAGGAGGCCCTGATGATTTCAGTACCTGGCCTCGGCGAAGCATTTCTGATTTCTTAAGCTTCTTCATAGCATATACATTACCAGATGCCTTCTCTCGGCAGATTCTGACCTATACCCCCAAAAAATTACAATATTAAATATTAATAAATTATATTGATATTGTTGGTTGATGTTACATAAGACAAACCACTAATCCACATTTATACTAGGAAAAGATGTGTGTGTATGGGGGGGGGGGGGGGGGGGACCTAGACACTATAATGTTTTATGGCAGAATTATGTAGTGATAAGAACGATATGTTTTTCAAATATTCTAACAAGGTCAATGTAACATATGGAAAAGATCAGAAACATGGTTTTACTTCAATAAAAATTAAGGCAGATTATACCTCTCCAAATGCACCCTTCCCTATCATAGTCAGGGGCTCAAAATCATCAGCATCCATCTTATGCCTCTGAAGTCGCATGTATTCCCTCTCCCTTTTCTCAAAAAACATAAGCAAGTTGTTCTGCTCTTCCTCAGAGACTTCAGAGTCAGCCAACTTTTTTTCGAGCATATTACGTCTGCAAGAATGACATGCTTAGCATTACTAAGAGCTAACAACAATCTCCGTTTGTAGATGTTATTTGCACTAACTCGTATAAAAGCACACCGGAGACATTACAAGATAATATATGTCAAGATTGTCATGCAAAATTATATTCAAATGTTAAAGAATACTAGTTGCTACCTCGTTGGTCTGGGGTAACAGTGAGCAAGGACATTAAAGACAATTATCATTTGTATCTCCTTAAGAGATGACAACAAGCTGTTAAAACAACTATTTTACATGCTACAGAATCCATCAATAACAGCTTCACCATCATAATGATACAAATCTTAAGTTGGAGTGAACATACCGTTCTTTTCTCTCCTGCAGGTTCTTCATCTGCTTCTTATAATGATTTTCTATGTACTGCTTTGCAGCTGCAACTTTCTGTTGGGTGACATTTGAAGGAGCTTCGTCATTTGTTGGGGGCTTTGACCTTTCTTTTACAACGCTTGCAGATTCTTTGTTTTTTGAAGACTGCATTTTGTCCTTGTTTGACTTGAACTTATGAAACCAGCAACCATCCATTTTATAAAAATCCTAATCCCAGCGAGTTATATATGCTTTTTCACCAACTACTTGGAAGCTTTGTAAACCAAAATTCTCATTTTGGTAGCAAAGAAATCAAGGAGCCATTTTTCACCACGACAATAGACAGCACATTCACTCTTACAGTCTTCTGTCAAAACAGAAAATAAAATGGTAATCAATCAATATACTTAAGCACCTAAACGTTTGTTTAGCTGATCAGAAGCAAAACTTCGACATACAGATAGATCGTTAAAAGACTCAAAGAGTCGTTAAATCAGAAGTAAAATATGGATAATAACAAATGAAAATAAACAAAAAAGAAATTTAAAGGTTCCTTTTAGAACAAATAACACAGCACAATAGAGAAGAAGGTAATCCCAAATAACCAAATATCAACAAGAAAAATCATCAGAGCAAGGAAGCAAATGTGACACTAAAAATGTAATTAAAAGGTTTTAAAAACGGTCCGCGACCGCGACAAAACAGTATCGGCAAGTACCGATACCGTTGTTCACCGTTTTTATGTTAAAGAAGAAATTGTAGTTTGTGACGACCGCATTCGGCGTCACAAAACATGTACAAACCGAAATCGCAAAAGCCTTTACGCGACCTACCGCGACCGATATTTAAATCTACCTAAACATGAAGAAAATGCAGAACAATCTGCAAATAAAGTTCAGAAAACATAACTATTTCCTAAGATCCAAACTAAACAGAAAAATCAGACTTCAAAAATCTCGATCAAATTTGCAATGCTTGAAAACTACTGGAAACAAATTAATCAATTTCACTTCAGGTCAAAATCAAAACAATCAAATATCATAATAGAACCTAATATAAACATTCAAAACAACGCAAAAACCATAGAATTCAACAAAGCTTAAGCAATTAACCAGCACACATCTTCAATCCAAACAGTGATCCTCATTATCCTGATCAAGCATACTCAATTTCACACAGCACAAATCAAATCCTTCAAATAGATAAACAGAACCAAAATCAAAACTAAAATTACGCACCTGAAATCAAATTCAGAATCAATCAAACAACACTTGCAGAATCAAAGCGAGTTGAAAATTGAATTGAAAATCTCAACTCAAGAGGAATCAGAATCAGAATCAGAATGAGAATGAGATGAAAGCGAAATGAGTGAGTAAGAGAGAGAGTGTGGTTAGAGAGAGAAAGTAAAGTCCCGGGATTATCGGTGTGAAGAAATGAGGAAGAAGAGAGAGGACTCTACTTTGTGATCATTTCGTCGTTTACTCTATTTTTTTTTAATTTTTAAATTGGATTATTTTCAGAGATGGAAACTATTTTACTTTCGAATTTGATTACACAGATGGAAACTAATTCATGTTTTCTCCTTTTCTGTTTTTTGTTTTTTGTTTTTTGTTTTTCCTAATTAAACCTCTTTTACTTTCTTTCTTTGATGCAATCCAATTCAATTATTATTTTTCTTTATTTGATACACTATTAACTTATATACACAACTTTATAATATTCAATTCATATGCATGGTATTTGTAAATAATTTTTATATTATCAATTAATTATAATTATTAAATAATAACTAGTTAAATACACGTGTCGTCGTACGAGTAAATTTATTTCATACAATATAAAATGTGTTTAGATACGTATAAATTTGAAATTAGTTAATAATTTAAAAATGAATAATGATTATATAAACTCAATTGTATTAAAATGAATAATAAATATTTTATCTTTTAAATTAATGTATTGTTGATTGAAATAAAATATGTATTATGCTGAAAGTAATTTGTAAAATAAAAATTGTACTTGATATAATATAAATGTATTTATATATACAAGTAGATTTGAAATGGGTTATTTAGTTGTAAAACGAAATATAACTATATAAACTCAATTGTATTAAATAATCATTGAAAAAGTACTCGTGAGAAGAAAAAAATTGATCTTTTGAAATACGGATTTTATATTTTAAAACAATGCAAATTATTGATTAAAATAAAATAGACATTGTGTTCATAATGATATGTAAAAAAAATTATTTAATACAATATAAATGTATTTAAATACATATATAAAATTTAAAATGATTTACTTAATTGTAAAATGAACAATAATCATATAAATTTAATTATATTAAATAATCATAAAAAAAAATTGTAGGATGGACAAAGAAAAAAATAATATTTAAAAATAAGAATTGTAGGATGGACAAAGAAAAAAATTAATATTTAAAAATAAGAATTTTGTTTCTCAAATTAAGATAATGATTGATTAAAATAAAATAGATATTGTGTTGATAGTGACCCGTGAGATGAAATAAATTATTAATTTTAATAAAATTAAATAATAGATTACTTGTACTTTTAGTGATACTAAATAAATAGAGAGAAAAATTAAAATAAAAGTGAAAAGTGTGGAAAAAAAGTGAAAGTGATTTGAAATTTTAATCAAAAGAGAATAGGTGGGTGTAATATTTAATTGTGATTTAATTGGTGAAGATTTGAAGATATATTTTACATGTCAATCTTGGAAATAGTTAAATATATATATAGTAGAATCTTGAAATTAAACACATGACATGAGGTAAATAATTTATAAAGAAAAGACAATTTAAGAAATTCATACAATTAATTTTTAATAGATTGATAGTTGATACCTTGATTTTAATATGTAACTCCTCTATTTCAAAATGAGTGTCGTTTTAGCAAATATAATTTGTTTCAAAATGAATGTCATTCTCATGTTTCAATATAGTAATGATTGTAATTTTTCCAATTTCGCCCTTTAATTATTATTTTGTACATTATTTCTAAAACATTTATAAGGTTAATATAGTAAAAGTGTTATATTTTATGACATTGTAATTACATTCTTTAATCTGTGTGTAAAAACTTTAAACGAAACTCATTTTAAAACGGATGGAGTAACTGTTAACATTTACGCATTGTCAATCAATCAAACAATATAATTGAGTACCACATCACTTTTCTTTTATTTTGTTTTAAAATAAATAAAAAAATTATTTTAAAAATACTTATATCCAACTTAACTCATATGTATCAAATTTTTTATCTAACTTCTTTTATATTATCAATTAATTATAATTATTGAATATTAAAGATAATAATTTTAATATATCTTTTTTTAATAAAATCATATTTACAAATTAATGTGACATGCTTTATAAAATAATGGCTGTGATATGCCTTACAATAAAAAAATTAAGTTGATAATTATAATAATTAAATTTAATTTGGTCAAATTACAGTTTTGATATCCCAATTTTACTAATTGATTCACAAAATTAATCTCTATATTTTAAATTTAAATAGTTTTGATCTCATTTACATCTTATTTCATGAAAAATCGGTGAGATATTCGTTTTTTTAACTTAAATTTTTATCTATAATATTCTACAATAAATTTATATACAATGATCTGTCATGCTTCTCAAGAAAATTGTCATTTACAAAATAGAAACATCATAAATTTTAAGTGCAAATATATGAGAGAGGAACCGCAATTATTTAAATTTAAAATACGATTGTCAATTTCATGAATCAGATAAAATAAGAGAACCAAAATTGCTATTAAGTCATTTAATTTTAAACTTTTGATAAAGATGATCAATTTTTTTTAATTATTTTATCTAGTTACAAATAAATTATTGACACATTTTTAATATCATAAATATTTAATTATAATTTTGACACTTTTATTTTATCTTATTCATGAAAATTAATTCATTTATTTTGAATTCAAACAATTTTAATTCTCTTTTACAATTTTAAACATCAAACATCAAATTTGCGACGTGTTAACTTTTGTACTTATGTACAACTTATATATTAGATTTTAAAGTTTAAAAAAGTTCATATACAACATCAATTTTAACTACAAAAATATAAGATGATGATCAAAACTATTTGAATTTAATATAAAGAGATTAATTTTGTAAAACAGCAAAAATATGAGACCAAATTGTAATTATGCCAAAATAAAAAATTAAATTTATAATATTAACCAGTGTCGGATCCATGCCAAACTCCCAAATTGATTCGCTGATAAAGGTGGTGAGTTCTCTTGATTCCAAGGTAGATTTAGGGGTTACTTTTGTGGAGGATATTGTTACTAGGACTAAGGTTATTGCAAATATTTGGTATTTGCTTAAGATTAAGTAGTCCAAATATTACAAAAAGTTTAGAGCTAAGTGGGTAAATGAGAGCGGTGCTTTCATGAACTTTTTTGAGGGTTGTGTGAAGAGTAGGATTAGGAGAAATTATATCCTAACCCTTAAAGTGGGGGATTATTGGGTTGAGGGGATGACCAAGACTCGATAAGAGATAATTAATTTCTTCTCTAATCAATTTAAGGAACTCTTAGGAATCGTTCGCAGCTCGATGAGGTTATGTTTTGTTTTTTTCTTCTGTTAAGGAGAGTTTTTGCCTTACTGATCCTTTTATGCCTTTTGAGTTAGATAAGGCGGTTGCTCTCTATAATGACAATAAAAGTTCTAGACTTGATGGTTTCAATTTCTCATTTCTAAAAAGGTTTTTGGTATTGAAAGTGATTTGGGAGAGATGCTTAATTAGTTTCATCAGTTTGCATCCCTTCATCGGTGTTTAACATCATACTTTGTGACTTTGATCCCGAAAGTTTAGTCTCATTCAAATCTGAATGATTTCTGCTCCATCTCCGTTATAGGAGCTCTATATAAGCTTGTTGCTAAGGTGTTGGTTGCTAGACTTGATAAGGTCATGGATAACCTTATTTCCCCCTGAATCAGTCAACCTTTCATGTGGGTAGACTCTTAGTAGATGAGGTGGTCGCGGTTAATGAGTTGGTGGACCTAGCAAAGAAAACAAACAAAAAATGTCCTCATTTTTAAGGTGGACTTCAAAAAATCCAATGACTCAACTAGTTGGAGCTTCCTTAATTATATTACCCGAGGATTAGATTGAGAATCTTTGGTTGATAAATACTATTCTTTGGAACTTGGTGTTAGCTTTGGGTGTTCAAGTTATTTTTCAAAGAGTAGTCTCATTAGGATTAATGCATATTCTTCTCTTTTGGAGACTTCCTTCACTATAAGATTCAGTTTCTTCCTTTTAAGTATTTAGGTCTTTCGATGTGTGTTAATCCTCGCGTTGAGTCTATGTGGCAATCCCTAGTGTCCTTGATTTATAGGCGCTTAAACTCTTGGAGGCATCATTATGCGAGTCTTGGGGGGAAGTAGTGTTATTGAACCTGATTCTTAATGTTATCCCATTTTATTTTTGTGCATTATTAAAATATCGGTTTAGATGTGGAAGAAGATAATGAAAGATTCAGAGGAGGTTCCTCTTGGTAGGGGTCAAATAGGGTCCGAAGATTTCCTGATTTAAGTGGTTTAAGATGTGTAAGTCTAAGCAGCAGGGAGGCATAAGGGTTAGGGATCTTTGTTTGACTAATCTGGCCATTCTGATCAAGTGGAGATGGCAATTTATCATGGGTGCCTTTGGTCTCTGGTGTGATAAAGGCTATTTTCGGAGCTTTGAGTTGGCTTCAAGTCTTTAAGTTAATTTTTCATAGAGTATCCTCACTGGGATTAATGTGGATTCTACTTTTTAGGCTTCCTCTAGAGATTTCACTTTAAGATTAAGTCTTTTCCTTCTAAGTATTTAGGTCTTACAGTGGTCAATAATCTTCGTACGAGCCAACGTTGCAACCCATAGTGTCCTTGTTTTTTAGGCGGTTAAACTCATGGAGACATATGTATGTGAGTCTTGGAGGGTGAGTAGTGTTATTAAACTCAATTCTTAATGATATTCCCATTTTATTTTTTTCCTTCCTCAAGATGTTGGTCAAGATGTGGAAGAGGATAATTAAGATATAATGGAGGTTCCTCTAGGGAAGCGCCAAACGGGGTCCAAAAATCGGTTGGGTTAAGTGGTATGAAGTGTGTAAGTCTAAGAAACTTATAAGTCTAGGGGTTAGGGATTTTCGCCTAGTTAATATGGCCTTTGTGGCCAAGTGGAGTGGAGATGGCGGCCTATCTCGGGTACCTCTGGTCTCTGGTGTGATAAATTGTATTCTTTGGAACTTTGAGTTAGCTTCAGGTCTTCAAGTCAATTTTTTAAAGATTAACTTCATTGGAATTAATGTGGATTCTACTTTTTTTATTCTTCTAAAGAATTCCTTCACTATAAGATTGTGTCCCTTCCTTTTAAGTATCTAGGTCTTCCAGTGGAGGCTAATCCTCGTGTTGAGTTTGTGTGGCAACCCTTGATGTCATTGATTTATATGCGATTAAAAGCGTGGAGATATGAGTCTTCAGGGTGCAAGTAGTGTTATCGAACTTGGTTCTTAATGTTATTCCCATTTTCTTGTTTTTCTTCCTCAAGAAGCCAATCAAGGTGTGGAATAAGATAACTAAGATTCTAAGGATATTCCTCTAAGTAGAGGTCAAAAAGGGTCTGAAGATTAATTGTGTTAAGTGGTCTGAGGTGTGTAGGCCTAAGAAGCATGCGGCCAAGGGTTTAGGGATATTTGTTTGGCTAATTTGGCAGTTTTTGTTAAGTGGAGATGGTGACTTATCTTAGGTCCCTCTGGTCTCTGGTTTGATATTATGTCATCCAAGTACAACGCCCAAATTTTCTACTCATCTTCTAGGAGAAGGGAAGATGGCCTCTGCTCTACTTCCTCCTAGTGGAGAGGATTCACACTCTTAAGCTCAAAGCTAATTCATTCCTTTGATTGGTTTGTGGGTATTTTAGGAGGAAAACGGGTTTTAAGAGTCTTACATTCTTCTAGAAGGATAGATTGGTTAATGGCACCCCCTTTTGTGTTAGATTCTTTATGCTCTTTAGTATCTCATATCAGTAGGACTAGTTTGTTGGACAAATGGGAGTTCTAGTTAATGATACTCTCATGTGAGATTAAAATGGAATAGACCCTTATTTTATTATCATTAGGAGATGGTCTCTAACTTGATTCTTATCATTGGAGAAGTCACTCTCTCCTAGGGTCATGATAGGTAGTCTTGGCGTCTCTCTAAGGATGGTATGTTTTTTATCACTTATGTTTACCTAGGGATCACTCAGAGTAGGACTCGCAGTGCTTCCTTGGGAATCCTTGCAAACCCAAATCTTCCTATTATCTAGGTTAGTCGAACATTCTCTAAAGTGATTATGACTTGTGATTATGCAGTTTTTGTTTGGTATGGGATTTTTATATTGTTAAGGTGGTACTTTGTTCTCCATATGGACCTCACCATCTTTCTAGTTATTTATTTTTTGGGAGGTAAGGTTAGGGGCGAGTCATTTATGGTATGGCATGCGATGGTTTGGTCTCTACGGAACTCCCAAAATGATATTTTTATTTTTATTATTCCTATATCATTATGAAGGATGTAGAGGATAAAAGTATCCTCCTAACTTAGAAAGGGTATCTTATCAGGCATGCAAGTAACACTTATGCTTTTTATAACTGACTCTAGAACCATATCCTTTATTTGCACCTATAGAGGATGGAGTAACTCCGAACTAGCTATAGATATTTCTTGGGGAGGTTCATGGAGGGTGTTATTTTTGTTAGTAGTTGCACTTTTGCCTAGGATTTAGAATCGCTTTTGTGGAGTGGTGTCATACTTCAACTCTTGTTGTTGATTATGGTGGCTAATTTTTGCATTTGAGTTTTGTTTCTTATTGTTGTGTCTTTTTATTCGTTATGTATTTTTATAGGGATAACATTATGGTTCTTCTTATACCATAATGAGTTTCTTATGTACTTATGACCTTTTGGTCTCCCTCCTCCCTCTTTCTGATAGTGATGATGAGTTGAAACTCAATGGTACGGGCCGCCGCATATTTCTTCAAAGAGAAGTCGGGGATCTAGAACCTCTATCTCCTCAGTGGGGCCAGCCTTCTATTAGCGCTCTTGGAGGAAAAGGGCATTGTACTCCAATGCTTGGTTATAGCAATGCATAAGTGACATAAATATATGAAAAGCACTTAATTTACAACTTAGTGCATACACACATACACACAAAACACTAAGATCAAAATACACACCGAAATAGAATAAACAAAAGAAAGTCTTCAAGCTCTTCAAGACATCTCGCCATTTCCTTTTCTTGGAACCTATTCATCTGAAAAATATATCAACAACATGGGGGTGAGATTTCTCTATCTCACTTGAGTCCTACTAAACCATAAGTCCACTCGATCATCGGGTCATCTAGAACTATTAAAGTGCTACAAGTCCTATCTCTTGCAGGACATAACCTAAACGATGGGGATTGAGGTATATCAACCTATAGTATATGAGAATGCCAACATACTCTCCCTTACAGCCAATGTACGCCAATGTGAGACGAACAACTTACGGGATGACAACTGCTTACTAGAGCTTCTCATATTAAGCCTAGATTTATGGCCTCAATGACTACAAACTTATCCTTTCACTAGGGATGGTTTTACGGTGCTAACTACTACCCTTGCCTATAATTACTCTCTCGGTTACGGACTACACCAACAGGAAAGGCATACAGTTGGTCATTCCTGCACACGTATCTCAATTTTGTTTCCTTCAAGACTAATATCATCGCATACTCTCCACCTATGAGTGCAGTTATGTACTCAAGATTCCATTTCTAATTTACTCCTGGACAACCCTAGGGTTACTCACATTAATTGATTATTTTCTCTTGATAATTAGACAAGTACCACATAATCAACATATTTCTTTCTTCAACTAGTATTACTACTTACCCTAGATGGATTTCGTGCTACCTTGATTCTTTTAATAGTAGAATAATATACACAAGCATAACACAAGAATACACAATCAATTCCCAAACTAGGGTTCATGAGGAGTGAGGAATAGAATGAGTCAGAGGCGGGATACGACCAACATGTATAAGGCACTAAGACCTGTAACCAAGCCCAGTCCCCCTCCCCCATATAAAAATTAGAGGCAGGCTACGATCGTAGTCATGCCCAAAAATTGCATCTTCCTCATTTTGGTACTTCCACATGCAAATTTACTCACTCCTTTCCATCCATGACTCAACATAATGAGGCTTAAACATAAGAAAAGGCTGGAACATATCAAACAAGACATGCAAATCATTCATACACATATGATCATTCACACATATTCACACATACGTCTATAGGAGTTGACTTCTGATTCATACGTTTTCCATGAAAATCGCATTTGCATCACGAACACCATTGAGCAAACCCACGAGTTCCAGATTTAGATTCAGGAGGCTTAGATCCAAATCATCGATTTGTTAACTCATAACTTCTTCAAGTTATTGAATCGAGGGCGACGCAACCTCTGATTCTTATGTTTTTCCTTCTTCACTACACGCAACCTCCATAGGTCTTAAAATCAAGAGATTTCATAGGCGAGCGCAGGGATATACTACCATTAACCTATGATATCACTGTTTATATCGCAAATCATCAGGGTTAACCTCCGAGCTCCTCGAGAACTCTGCAGACTAGCAAAAGAAGAACCTTAAATCACTTTTTCCTCCTGTCGGGACTCTTACAGAGGTGCCGCCTTCAGTAAACCACAAGTTCGTAGTTAATGAAGTCTTGATACTACAAATTTGTAGTTAAAATCGGGCGTCAAGTCTAACACCGGGATGCATCATAGGAGTGCCATAGTATTTCCATGGGAAGCACCAGGGTCTCCACTGATCGGATAGGAAAGCATATGTTCACTAGAAATAACCGGAGAAGGATACCATGGACTTCAATTGCAAGAAGACCAATCAGTACCGACGTCTGTTCACCGACCATTAACCCATGCCAAACAGTCATGAAAGTGATTCACCCTATAGATCATGCCAGATTAGGCTAGTGACAGGAATTCACACTTCACCATGATCTTTAGAACAACTTCTTTTTCAGAAGTAGCATACTCTTGAGATGATGTTCAAATATCGATTTAAACATCAATCTCAAACACATGGATTTTACCATTTATTATGGCTTTGGAGATAACACCCATAATAATCCTGACACATCTCTTAAAGGGAACACAATAGACCCATACATCAGCAGCTGATCAACCTTCAAGACCAGATCATAAATACATGCAGTAGCATGTACACCTCAAGAATCTTCTTCTCAAAAATATAATGTCTAGACCTCTTGTGTGACTTTGAGGTGTTAGATGTCATCCTTCTGCACCTAAAGAGAAGATTCCCTTTAATAGGTATCTGGAGCAGGTTGCAACAAAAATGGCATTAAATGATCATCATAGGCCACAAGCAGACTGTTCAGAATAAGTCTGCTTCTCCCAATACTTCAAGACATAAGGATGCCTTTCAATCCTTGCAAAAACAAATGTTCCATCATGTGAGAACACCACGTAATTGAAACCCAAGTTTAAGAAGAAGCTTTCCATACAGATAACAAGATAAGAAATTAAACTTTCTTTCTTAAGAATCGTGATCCTTTGGTCCCTAATAGGATTACCAACTCCTCCTTGCTCCAAACAAACTTCTAAAATGCTCGTCCTAGGTGGTTTGGATGAAACTTCAACAAAATACCAATCAACCACTTAGGTTGATACACCTCCATAACACACAACCCCTTGCATGACTTTTTCACAATAACAGGACAAGAGTTCTGTGCTCTCATAGACTTGATAAGAATACCAAGTTTGAGTAAACAACCTCCATACTGTTTATGAATGAACACCAGCCAGAAATATTAAGAAAAATAAATTCTCAACACAAAGATGTCAAGACATTATATCTGACATTTCTTCAAGGTCTTCCACCTCTAGAACAGCAAGGACACCCCATCAATAACTGCTAAGAACACCCTGAGAATCATAACTCCTCCTCCTTAATAGCAGCACAGCCTGTGGTTAGTTCACATGCACACATATTACTCCCCTTGTACCAACTCAATCAGAACATGCTCCACTTGAACAAGATCACACAAATCTGGCTCCTTTGATCAGAAGAACCTTCCAGATGTCAGGGAGAATGTCCTTAACAATTTAGCTTAACCTCCATATATAAAGGACCTGGTTGAGATTCCTTTAAAAAAAATCTCCACTAGAACTTAGAGCTCATCCTCTGCAATCCTACTTACTTTGATAAGAAATAAACTAACCTTAGGAGTAAATAACATATTGATCATTCCTTGATCAACACAATTATCTAAGATGTGTTTCCTGGATAGAAACTTCTTAGATGCAAACCCGAGATGTATTCTCTTCCAACCCATGAGAAGGCTCTTAAAATATGGGATCAACACTCATTTGTTTAGCACCCAAAGCATCTGCTATGCAACAGGAATCTGCACACCTGCTGATATGATGTTCCAACATCCAGTAGAACATCAGTTCCCTTCTCATGGAACATCATACAATCCTTGATCACCTTAAATGTCTTCAATGGAAGTCCATCTTCCAGCAACAATAAGGTTAATATCACTTTCCTAATTTAGTCACACACTAGGAATATCCATGCAGATGTATATGATCACCATTGATAAACTTCTCTTCAGATTCTCATCAAACTTATTGATAAGTGCCTTTATAAGTGGAGATGAGATGAATCTCAAGTATCTTTGTCAACTTTAACAAACTGATTGAAAAAGCCTTCCGCGTATCATAACATTATAAGATACACCTTCAGAGAAGAACAAACTTTCTACAGCCTCAACACCAGAGACACACGAACCACTAGGAGTTTTTTATCAGATGCAGCAGAATAAACAAAAACTCCTTAACAACCTTTAGGCACGGATTGATCATCCTTTCACAGAAACTCCACAATCCAGGTGACAACAAAATTAATAGGTTTGAAAATTATCAAACCCAAAAACAACAGATCTCCATGAAAGCTACAAGACTGATAACAAAGACATGAACGTGACACACCCTGTTACACATAATCAATGATCCTTCTCAAGGGATTATTAAAACAACAGAATTAATTATCCACGTTCATATACCTTTTCAGTAAAACCTCCTTCCTTTCCTAAAGTACAAGAAAGTATCTTCCCAGGATCTCACCTAGAATAGAACATGATGTCTGCTCTAATACCAAATGAAATTCTGGTATATCAGACTTCAGATGTCTTTTGACATGTTGAGACATCTAGATCTGAATAAACAACAATGGCAAGGTATAAACATAATCAACCAGTACTGAAAAGTAAACAACACATCAAATTGTTATCCTAGTTCAATGTACAACAACACCTACTCTGGGGGCTACCAAGCAACGAAGGAAATCCATTTTAGTAGTATCAATTAGAAGCTAAACATCCTATGGCATGCATTATTCCACCATTCTCCAGCTTCCTCTTCCAACATATGAGTACCAAACTACACCTTCTGCTCTTCCGAACAAATCACCACCTGGAAATCTTCTTAATTGCCTTAAGCCATCTCTAGCATCACCAGGTTCATGTCTACATTTGAATTTTGGCGGGTTGTTCCTCTGAAACCTCCCCCAAGCATGAGCCTCATCATAATTTCCACCTTTCTGGTTCTGCGCACCTTGTTGGTTTTGTAGAGCCAGAGCCATTGCTTCCAAATCCTGAGCAATGGCATCGTCGTTTCTTCCTCCAGCCGTAATGTTCATATACATAACCAATCATTAGAATAATCACACATCGACAATGTTTTTCACATTAATCGACTAATAGGGATATACATCATATAAAAACCTGGTCGGACTGACTTGCTCTGATACCATTAATGTAACACCCTTCTAAACCAACAAATATTTCGCATATAATTTACGAAAAATAAATCAAACAAATGCACCACACAATGGTGTCACACTTCATATAAAACTTCATAACAACATTCTTGCTCCGTAACACGAGTTACATCAATTAAAACAATACATCTAATAATAATTCAACAAAATCATCATAGCGGAATCAACTTCAATTCGTCTTGATTAACTTCTCAAAACTTATGGTATACTGTCATCAAGCATTAAAATTGGTTTGACAATCAAAGACCGTCATAAAGTATGACAACATCATAAAAACATAGTCATTCATAAAACATAGCATTCATAACCCGATGTTACATATCAGAGCAAGACACCTCTAACTAACAGAATAAAATAACACATTTAAAAGTTATTCTCAAAGCTTCTAAGAACTACTCCTGGTCACCTGTGCGTTACCTATATGGAGACAACATTCAAACAGAAAGGATGAGTAATTACAATTCATTACAAAAGATATAAGGAAAAGATTAGTGGTTACAACCAACATCATCATAATATAACACATATCGTTCATCAACATGTCATACTCACCGATACATCATAATAACACATAGACATTGTCATACCCAAAATTTTCCCACCACATTTCAAAATAAATTGGCTCAGACACTGGGATCTCCAATTGTTCAAAGTGGTACAAGAAGCAAGCATATTTATCCTTCTCCTCAGCCAGGGTTTCCTAAACTAGGGTTTCCATGTAATTAAGGGAAAATTGAACTTCCAAGGTCTCAATTGGACTTCATGGTATCTCATATGATTCAAAGTATCTTCATACCAATTTTCAAGCCTTGATTCACATGATTGCCCAGTCAATTGCTCAGATGATCAACAGTCGACTGTGTTGACCTAAAAGTCAACTATGGTCAACATACAGTCAAAAGTCAAGATTTTTGGTCAACATCAATCATTTGAAGCCACATTCATCATTTGATCAAGGGTTGATCATGATTCATCAAGAAAACTCAAGGTTGGAACAAAAGTCAAAGTTTCCAAATTAGGGTTTTTGAGTTAAAAGTCAACTGAACTTTGACCAGCCATAACTTTCACATGGATCATCAGACATTTTCCAACCAAAGCTCATTTTGAAGGAAATTCAATTCTCTACAACTTTGTATCTCTAAAGCCAAGTCCAAAAATGATTCATATGGGAGATATGAGCTAAAACATAACAGGTCTTTTTAGAAGTCCATCAAAAGCTGTTTTTTGTCAAGGCCAATATCATCAAGATAAAATCTCCAAATGCAAAAACTGTTTGAAAGTGGGTTGTAGAGGACATTTCGGGCTATCCAGAAAGTTCTAGAACACCTTCATGTGATCAAAATTGAGTGAGATATGAGGTGCACAAGTTGGAAAATTTTATGAAAATACATGAAAGTCAAAGTGGTGAATTTTAAGTTTTGACTAAATGGGCCCAAATCTTTGATTTCAAACTTGATCCATAGACCATCCACGACCCATAGGCCCTTCTATTTATTTTTAGTATTTATTTTTATTTTGAATTTAATCATTTAAATTCAATTTAAATAGAATAAAATACTAGAAATAATCAAAGATTATATTTGGTTCCAAATTTGATCCAAAATCTTATCAAAAGTCAAGGTAAATCAGTTGGATTTCGTTCAAGGGCTGATTGGAGAGATTTGATACAAATTTAGAAAGTTTTCAATCAAAATTCAATCAAAAATATCTCACACTCAATCATACCAATTGCAAAAATTTGGATCAATTTTGTTAACCTAATTCATCCCTCTATATCTACACATCACATTCAGAATGCAAGGGGGACGAAAAAATTGGTGGAGAAGGCTATGACTTCAAAGAGCAAAATATCAAAAGAAAGTGAGAATTTCCGTGTGCTTGTCTCAAGGGATTTCAGGGCTTTCTAACCATTCCATTCAACCTCTAAGGTGTAAAAGAGTAAGATTGGATCAATAGGTAAGTGGTAGGACTGTTAGAATGCATACACCGTGCTCATTATCACCATACATGTTTGATTTTTCTTAGCTCGTAATTTATCATGCTTCAATGTTATTTAGCCACATATTCAAGTTTGTGACGATGTTTAGAGGCTGTTAGGACTGTTCGCTCGAAGCTTTCACGTGTAAATCGAGAGTTACCATGGCTAGGGCTCAATGAATGAAGCTTTTCGTTTTCTTGCTTCCAAGCCGTGTCAGCCCAAAACGACACCATTAATGGATTCAGAACATCTCAAATAGGGGATCTGGGTGGTTTGCGTCTGTGTTTATTATGTTTTTGCAGGTTTCAAATCGCCAGGGTGAATAAGAACCTGTGGAAAAATCTGCAGGTAAAACCACAGCAATTTTCGCAGGTAAATCTACAGGGACGAAGGAAGAAAACGATGAGATGGAGGGCTGAAATTTTGACCACACATGGCGCGCCCTTATTGGATAGTCAGCTAATCATTTTCTCTCGCCAGTTTTGATTGGCTAGTCAACCATCCAGGGGGTCCACGTTTGAGAAATCTGACCATTCGCGTGCGTTTTAATATTTTATTTTGCGTGTCCACTCATTTAACATATAAAGCGTGCAACAGGATTGGCAGAGTGGAGAGTGCTACAACATTAAAGGCCTGTGTTCGATCCCAGACCCCTTCAACCATATTTTTTGGTCTTTTTTCTTCTTCTTCCTTTCTTTGTTTAAATTCTTAATTAATTCACTAACTAAATGATTAACAAATAAACTAATTATTAGGAAATAATTGGCCATTAGTTTTTTTTATTAAAACAATTATTTAGATAATTAGGTTTAGTTAATTTATACATAGAATTTGGTTTAATTTTTTTATTAATTAGTTTAATTAGGTTAAATTAATTAAAATAATTAGGATTAGGGTTTTTTAGAATAGTTTTTTTACTTAATTTAATTAGGTTTAGTTTTAACCAAAAAAACCATAAAACCCTAAAAGTGTATAAATATAATAGGTAGGTGTCGTCCATTAACATTCGTCTAGGTTTTAACCTTTAGGTTTTTTAACCTATTTAAACCAAAATAATTAATCTAGTTAATTAGGTTTTTTTAACTCATTAGGTTTTTTTAACTGATTTAATTAATTAGGTTTTAACCAATAATTAATTAAATAATTTAGGTTTACAATTATTTTAGTAACAACAGTTTAGACTTAGGTTTATTTTCACCTATTTTCAAACCTTAGAATTTCTTCGCGATCTTCTCTTCTCATCTCATACTCTATGATTATCGCATGTGTGTTTAATTTTTATTTATTTATTTATTTATTCATTTAAATTCTAGAAGGTGTATAGGTTGCAATTTTTGTGATGTAATAGTAATTAGGACTTTTATTTTCCCGCATGTTTACTTTCCTGCACTCCCCGTTTTGGTTATGTAATCCCTCATCCCAAAGCCTTGTAATAACGTAAGATTTATTTTTCCGCATTTACTTCCCGTACCTATATAAACTGCTGATATATCTATTTAGATGTATGCTTAGGATTGTATGGCAAGATAAAATCAAACTAGAATAACCCTAATTTTCAGGATTAAATAAATCAATCACTTTTGTTCACACACTCACCTTTAGGGTAATCCTCTCTTATGTTGCCTTTCGACGAAATATAGTCAAGTCCCTCGAGCGTAGGGATACCTTACTAAATGTTGCCTCCGATTTAAATCATCATAGTCCCTCCGATTTAAAGATCATGGTCCCTTCGATGTTGCCTACGATATAAATGATTTCGTCCCTCGATTAAATGATGACAGTCCCTTCGAATTCTAAGGTATCCTTACTTGTTGCCTTTTATGACTATTCACATCCAATGCATAAGACTTCTTACTCTCTTTATGGTATGGATAGTCCCTATGACTATTTGATGACTTTTCGATGACCCTTTACATCCAATGAAAGGACTTCCCACTAACTAATGGTGTGGATAGTCTCTTTCCCTTAAATGAAAGTCTTTAAGAACAAGATAGACCTTACGAACTTAGAGTAGGTAACTCCTAATTGTTTGCTCAAATTAAAGTTTCAAATTGCTTCATACACCTCTTTTCAAAACAATTTCAAAGGCTACACTTTATTTACAAAGTTAAAGTCCTTTTTTCAAAATGTTTTTCTAAACACACACCGCACTTTCAAACAATTCAAAACAATTCAAAAGTGAGCTAAGCAATTAAGAGCCCATGGATAACCATGGATGCAAAGGGTGCTTACACCTTCCCTTTGTATAACCTACCCCTCGAACTCAAAATCTTTTTAAAAGGTCTTTCCTGTTCTTTTTGCCTTTCCTAATTGTATAAAATAAAAGTCGGTGGCGACTCTTGCTATCCGCACATTTAAAAAGGCAGTTCTCCCACCGTATTACAAACATCTTACTCACTGATACATCATAATAGCACATAGACATCTTTTATCGTCAAACGTCATATAATCACATAGTTCATAATTATTGTCACATCACAACTCATCAACAAAACTCATGCAATGTCACATAGGATGTTAATGCAATAACACTGACACAATACATGTGGTACCAAAATTATGAACACCTGGTTCATCACCCATCAAAAAACACATTCAACCGCATAATAAGATTGAGGCACATCACAAGCGGATCATTGTCCAAAAATGCTATGAATGTATGATGCATAACAACGTCATACAAGTTTCGACCATAATTAGTCAATCACATTATTTATTTTCACATAGGATATATATACAATAAACAAGCACATCATTAAATCATCATCATAACACCGTCATTGACATCACGACAACATCACAACAACTTTATAGCAAGATCATATTCATCATTAAAAATAAAACATCATAGCATAGAAATCATATAAATACATATTCATCATAGCATAAAAATAAAACATCATAGCATAGAAATCATAGCAATCTTCAAATGTTTAAGAACGACTAGCTCAAATTCAGAAAAGGGAAATCAAAGTCTTGTTCTTGTAAATAAGCACTCGTAGAACGGGACCATGCAGTCAATAAACTAATTGCATATCCTCTTCTCTTCTGGCAACTCCCGCCACTATTGTATCTATCCAATCATAGATCAGCATGCTCGGACGATGTCGAAGACTCAAATGCTCAAGCACCTAAGTGTTGCTAGGCTCACGACCATCAGTATTCAGGCGAACCTGAAAGCAATCTTTGGGATGTTCGTTCTTTTGCAAATTGGCTTGTACCTTCTCTTTCAACAAGATTGGAGGGGGCATAGGGACCTCAATGCTATTTATTCCTCTTCCTATGTTTGTCATATGGGCATCCAACGACCCAAAAGAAATTTCTTCCTAAAAGGGATCCCCATACATCCTTTCCGACCTAGAATTGTCATATATATAACTTCTAGCCCTACGTGATCACTGCTATGAGAAGGATGATGAGATTCATGGGATGGCCCGGATAAAATTTCCACTTCAGAGTCACACTCATTAAAACGACAATGTTATTACTCATCCTAACTAAAATAAGGAAATGCTAAAAATAATCTTGAAGTAGAAGAATACCTAGTTAAAAGAGATTGACGAAGCAGGAGGAATGAAAAAAAGGCGAAGGTTTTAAGCGAAATTTCGAATCACTCCTAGTGTTATTCTCAATAAAAGGGAATGATAGTGTTTCTTTGGAAAAGTGACTGAAATCTTGCCAAATATTCATCTCACCCTATTTATAAGCAATGGCAGCTGAAGAATCAAGACCGACTATGAACAAATATCATAATATTAAAGACTACAATGGTATTAGAGGTATTAGAGTAATTCTCAATATACTAAGGTTGTCATACACACATATAGAAAAGTCTTTATAAACGTCATTTATTTCTCAAAATCTCTTAAAAACCTATCAAGACTTGTGTGAGATTGATTAAAAAGTATTTCTAATTAATTAGGGAATTTTATAATGCTTAATCAATAAAGGACATGGGCTAATCGATTAGAGCATGAAAAATGACTTCATAATCAATTAGAAACACTTTTAATCGATTAAAGTATATAGTCATTTAGGATTTCCTTTTCTAGATTAGGGTTGTTGCCTTTTGGAGTGCCTTAAATGATTAAATGATGATTCAATCAATTAAATAATTTAATTTGGCCTATGGATTATCTTCTTTTTTAACCAAATTATTTCATATATAAATGAGGCTTCTCCCTGAAAATAATCCTTTCACTCATTCTTTCTACTATTATTTCTTCTCCTTTCTATTTTCCCCTAAAGTTGCCTAAGTGATTTGAGAGTGAAATATCCTTGTGAGAATTTTTATTGTATTGGCGAGGTGTTGAATTTGTTCTTATTCAAAAGTACAATTTTCTTTAGTTTTATCCTTATTTGGTTCTTGACTTCAACATGTGAAAAACTCTATCTGGTTATTGAGTTTAGCCGATAAAAAACTTTGTTTGGTTATTGAGTTTAGTCCATTAAAAAACTTTGTTTTGTTCTTGCGATTAGCATGTGAAAACATTTGTTTTGTTCTTTAAATCTCTGTTTGGTTAGCCAGCCTAACTTATTAAAAAATTTGTTTAAAATCTCTCATTGTTGTAAGGTTCATGAGCATATCCTTAACGCTATATTTGCGAGTTTGGAGGGGAGGGGAGGGAAAGGCTTCTGAAAATGAAATTTAAAAAAAATATAGAAAAATATTTGACATTTTTTTGAAAAATATAGAAAAATATTTGACATTTTTTTGAAAAATATTTGACATTTTTTGAAAAATATTTGACATTTTTTTGAAAAATATAGAAAAATGATTTTGTTTAAAATGATAAAAGAGTCATTATCATTAGTAAATTTATAATTTTCAAAATAGTATAACAACCTAAAAGATATTTGAAAAATTTATGAAAGCCCTCCAAAACCCTCTAAAACCCTCATTCAATACCATTTTTGAGTTTTCCTATTTTATGGAGTTTTTGGTGTTATGAATAAAATCAAATCCTATAAAACCCTCCTACCCAAAATCCTTTTATTCTTTTCACCAAATTCTTCCTATTTTCTAAAGCCCTCCCCTCCCTTTCCCTCCAAACTCGCAAACAAACCCTAAAAGTTCAAGACTTATTATAAGTGGAACTTTCAAGAGGAAACTCTTGAGGATAAGCGTAAACCAAATGATAAACCGAACCTGTATAAATCTCTAGTACACTGCCTCTAACTCTATCTTTTTACTTTCTGTCATTTCCTCTAATTTCTTCTTCTACGTCTCTATCTTTTTACTTTCTGTCATTTCCTCTAATTTCTTCTTCTACGTTGTCTTATCTCTGTTGAATAAACTCAATTTCTAAATAATTCAAAACACCCCATTCTTTAAAGTAAACTCAATTTCTTTGTCGTCAATTGACTTGACTATTCGTTTTGGTAAATTGCAGAAACAGATGAAATTGAAAAGACTTGTAGATAAAGAAGAATATGACAATAAGGGAAAAAGAAAGGCATTGCTCTAAATGTTCAATCCAGAACAATTCAATCGAACCGTGTAAATCTCAAAATCTTAGTTTAATTACAACAAAATGTTCAAACCAGAACTATTCAACCAGAGAATAGAGAATTTGATTCAATTTTTAAACCATTGCTTCTAACGTCAAAATGCATTAACCCGAACTTGTAATATAAAGAAAGCATTTGTTTCCCATTACATTCAGACAAATTACTAATTTGTAATATTGCACAATTTCTACTTAAAAATATATTTTCTTCAATC
>NC_081180.1:136777584-136843138 GCF_029867415.1 Vicia villosa | reverse complement strand
TAAAAATAAAACAAACCTTTTTTTAGCACACACACAACACAGATTTTCAAAAAGGTTCCTGTGGAGTACCACAGATATGAGGGGTGCTTAAAACCTTCCCCTCATATAATCAACACCCGTACCTGAGATCTCTTTCTTCTTTTAAAAACAAAACTTTGGGTTTTTCGTTCTTTTCCCTTTTCCTTTGAAAAAATAAAGCGCGGTGGCGATTTCAAACGAAATATTGATTCGAGTCAATATAATGGCTTAGATCTCAGATTTTCCCCGCTACAACAACTACCAGAGCATGACACCGACTCGATAACTAATAACCGACTTATGAGCTAATCCTCACCAAGTCGCGCCGCTATCCTCAATCTGAAAAATGATAACAAGTAAGGGTGAGTCTCATCGCAGTTAACCAATGTTATTGCATCATAAATAATAACATATCATAGTTATATCGTTCAGCCAACTGTTTCATATTCAGACAAATCATCATTCGCACATCCACAGATAAATAGACAGTCATCATATAACATATATCATCATGTTATAAACAAATCATGCACATGTATGAAACTGACACTATGCATGTGGTACCAATCATCACCAGTGGAAATCATCCACCGACCGATCTATCAACATCCAGATACGGCCCTGCCAGCACAAATTCCACACAATGGGAATTTTGCCATTCACTGAATCCTCTCATCATCTAGAATTCAGCCCTCATCAATGTTTATGAATGCATGCAACATATATACAACATACTTCCATCATCATCATCCTATGAGTAGCATCATCTATACTCATTCCATCATCATTCATCATCGTTATCAAGCATGTTCATATATACATTAACATCATTCAATACAATCAATATATCAGTAAACCACAGATCACATCACAAGGTTTACCTATTCTCAAACAGCACACAAAACAGGCCTACAGATCGAAAGTTACACATCATTGAACTTTCCAGAAAAATCACAAAACAGAAGTTTGCACACACAGCATCCATACGCGTATCATGATGCCCATACGCGTATCACTATGTCCCATACGCGTATCATACGCATTTCAACAGGATTGGATTTGCCTAAAAGCAATCTCATACGCGTACCAGTCCTGCCATACGCGTATCACCAGAATAATTTTTCCTCTTTCAAAACTTCCTTACGCGTATGAGCATCCTCATACGCTCTTCATACGCAAAACACCAGTACTAGGTATCTGGGACAGGGCACCTGCGTATCATACGCGTATAGCCCCTTGGGAGTGTCCCTCATACGCGTATGACCTCATCCCATACGCGTATGGCACTGTTTCATACGCGAAACACCAGAAAAATTGCCCAGAACCTGCAACTTCGTAACAGTCCAAAACCCATTCGTTTTTACTCATACCAGTCCACGATTTTGAGTCTAAAAACCAGAAAATTCACATCTAAACAGCATACGAATTCATCCACAACCACAGTATATGATTCTATAATCAATTTCATTCGTCATACCCTAAATCTATCAGTTATTAGGGATTCACAGTCCAAATTTCAATGATGAACACATACACAATTTCAGAATATAGAATCAATGGATCCAACCATACTTCTAATCCATACTATCACCTATAATACGATAAAAGAGATTAAATGGAGAGTCTCCCCTTACCTCGGATAAAAGTCTTGGTTCTTGGTCTCTCCCTTTATAGTTCTCCGTCACGTTCCTCGTTCCAACTTCTGTTCTTTCACGTTCTTTCTTCCCAATTCCCAATTATTTTATGAAAAATAATAATATTGAGATTAGTGAAAGTTTTACTAAACCACACCCCCATCTTTACTATTTCCTCATATGGCCCAAATGCCATAAACCATTATTTATTCATTATTTTCACGAAATCTTTATAATTCTACTTATTATTTCAATATTCCAATTAAATTAATATTAAAATTATACAGGTGTTACATCGGCCACCTGGACGTGGTCCCCTAGAGAGGCAGATGAACCAGATGATAAAGGTCATTCATTGCCTTGACTGGCTTTTTAACTTCTAAGGTTATAAAACTAAACACCTCATGATTCTAAAATCTTAAGTGATCTTTTAAGGCTTTCAAAATTTTCTTCAAAACAAAGCTCGTTTTGTCGTGAAATAAAAAAGCTTGCCAACAATTTGACACGAACAGCCTAAAGTCCTTCTGGTCCAACCAAGCGTTAAATAATTTGAAAGGATTTGGTCCCTAATTTTCTATATTTCCTTTAATCCAAATAGGACTATTATTTGATAAGTCCTTATTACACACAACTTGATTATCAATCTTTTAAGCTTCTAGTAAATCTTCTAAAGTTAAGAACCTATCAATTCTACTCATGGAATACCATCCAGTTTGTACAAAGTGAACTTCCCTCCAATTGGAGGCACATCTACTAGTTCCATTTTATGTATAAATAATCCAAAATATGCCATTTCTAAATTATTAATATGAGATCATCGAACTTTCCTCTCGTCCTTCTTCCTAATAGCATTAAAGTCTCCAAACATACCACTCACCTTTTGGGGATTTATTCTCAAATTCGTATAATTGAGACCATGGTTTTGTTTTATTATGTATGAAGCAAGATGAATACGCATTAACCAAAAAAATAGATAATTCCCCCTTCCCTACATTGATTCTAATAAAACTCTCTCATGTAAAACCGAAGTTGAGCTGAAAATACCCACATTCCACATGAAGATTAGTTCGCCTGATATTCTATGGGAGCCTTTAGAACTCCATTCGAACTCCTTTCAACCCTAAAGATAACGGATTGTTTCTGGATTAAAATGATGTATTTTGGTTTCTTGAAGTATGCATACGTCAAATAAACCTTTGTTGATTGATGGGTTTATGTTTTTCTCTTTATGGAACTCTCAAACCCTTAAATGTTAAAAGAGAATATATTTATCAAAAATCATTCATGGTTGCTTCCTTTTGAGTGTAATCAATTTTGTATCTCATTTCCAAATAATTGATTGCTTCATTATGAATGTTGTCCTCTTCCACGCCCTTGGGCAGAGTAAGATAGATACACCCTTGGGCAGTATGACAATATCATCCACATATACAGTAAGATAGATACACCCTTGGGCAGAGTGACGATAAAACACAGAATGATCAGCTTCACTACGGACCATACTAAACTGTTGTACTATAGTGCTGAATCTGCCAAACTAAGCTCTCAGAGAATGCTTAAGACCATAAAGAGACCTGTGTAGCCTACAAACCATATTTGAGGACTCCCCCTGAGCAACAAAATTAGGTGGTTGCTCCATATATACTTCCTCTTCAAGATCACCATGTAAAAAAGGCATTTTTGATGTCAAGTTGATGAAGAGGCCAATGTCGAATGGCTGCAATGGCTAGAAGAAGTCTAATAGATTCCACCTTGGCTACAGGCGAGAAGGTATCACTATAATCCAATCCAAAAATCTGAGTGTATCCTTTAGCTACCAAGCGGGCTTTAAATCGATCAATTTTACCATCTGGACCAACCTTCACAGTATAAAGCCAACGACAACCTACTAAAGATTTTCCAGGGGGTAGAGGAACTAGTTCCCTAGTACCACTGCTTTGAAGAGCTTACATTTCGTCAATCATTACTTGCCTCCACTCAGGGTGAGATAATGCTTCACCTGGAGTATTAGGAATAGAAACAGAAGACAAAGAAGACAAACAAGTATACTGAAAAGGGGAAAGACGATGATAACATAAATCAATATAATGGGGAGAAGGATTTCGTGTTTCACGCATACCTTTTTAAAGAGCAATCGGATGATCAGACTCAGATTGCGGGATCGGATCCAATGATGGCGAAGGCGTCGAAGGAGAGTCTGCAATGACCTCAGGGACAATTAGTGTATCAGGGATATGTATTGCCTCAGGGATAGGTGTGACAGACGTGGGTTGACGATGCTGAAATATTTGAAGTGGGCGAGAAGTGGGGGGGGGTCAACCGTAGGGCTAGAATGATCGGGGATAATGGGAAATGGGACAGCCGGAAGAGGTGTGGGAGTACTGTCCTGAACGGGTTCCGTAGTTACTTGACTGGACTTGAAATATGAAGCAGACTCGAAGAAGGTAACATTGGCAGATACGAGGTATCGTTGTAGAGTATGTGAGTAGAAACGATAACCTTTTTGGGATCAATGATAACCAATAAAGACACACTTTAGTGATCAAGCTGATAGTTTATCAAGACCAGGAGAGAGATTGTGTACAAAACATGTGGACCCGAAGACTCGGGGAGGAATTGGATGAAGTGGAGAATTGGGAAAAAGGATTGAATGAGGGATTCTGTCGTTAAGGACAGATGAGGGCATGCGATTTATAAGGTAACATGCCGTTAGCACCGCATCTCCCCAAAACCAAAGTGGAACGTTACCATGGAGAAGTAGGCTTCGAGTGGTTTCTACGAGATGCCGATTTTTGCGTTCGGCTACCCCGTTTTGTTGAGGTGTATGAGGACAAGATGTTTGGTGGAGAATACCATTGTTGGACATAAAAGTTTGAAATTGTTGGGATAAGTATTCACGAACATTATCAGTTCTTAAGGTACGAATAGACACACCAAAATGAGTTTTATTTCTTTATAAAATTGTTCAAAAATAGAGAATAATTCAGATCTATTTTTCATTAAAAATAACCACGTGCAACGTGAAAAATCATCAATAAAGGTGACAAAATACCAAGACTCTAGTGTAGAGACAGTACGCGATGGACCCTAAACATCAGAGTGAACTAAAGCAAAAGGGGACGAAGCTCGTTTATTGACTCGATTGAGAAATAGACTGCGAGTGTGTTTACCTAACTAACACGATTCACAATGTAAATTAGACACCTTCGATAAACTTGGAACCAACTTCTGTAGTTTAGGAAGACTAGGATGACCTAACTGAGTATGGATAGTGAGTGGAGAATCTTTGGCTGAACAAGCCTGAGATGACACTGAGAGGTAATAAAGGCCTTGAGACTCACATCCGACGCCAATCGTCCGTCCTGAACTCCGATCTTGCAGGATAACATTACTATTAGTGAAGGTGACAATACAATCAAGAGAACGAGTTAAACGACTGATTGAAAGTAAATTAAATGGATAATTAGGTACATAGAGAGCAGAAGTAACAGAGAGAGAAGGTAGAATTTGAACAGTACCAATCCCTTCAGATTGGGTTTGAGAACCATTGGCAGAAGTTATAGTAGGTAAGACACCCGAGGTAGAGAGGGAAGTGAAAAGATTTTTATTACCAGTAACATGATCAGACACACCAGAATCAAGGACCCAAGGTCCAAGAGAAGATGATTGAGAGAGACAAGCAGATGAATTACCAGTGTGTGCAACCGAAGCAGTAGAATATGAGTTCTGATAATTTTGATACCACCTGAGAAAATCATCGTAGTTTGGCGTAAAGTTCTGAGGAGTAGCCATGAGTATCAGATCTGGAACAGTTGCACGGTGGCGAGTGGGGGGCTGGAAAAATTGTCGGGATCGGCCGGATCAGAGGAGGCGTTTCTGCCGGTAGGGTTAGTTTTCCGAAAGGTCGCCGAAAACAATAGCGGCAACAGCGGATGGCGATGGCAGTCCGGTGGTGATTGGAGAAATTTGAAAACAGATGCCGGAATGAGTCACGACAATGTATGGAAGGCAAACCGGAGTTATGACACGGTTTGCCAAAAATTTCTCACCGGAAGACAGTGGGTCAACCGGGTAAAGCACGGTAAAGGGTTGTCTCTCAGCAGGCTCTAGATACCATGTTAAGAAATGTGGTTGGGCATAACTCAATCCTACAAAACCGGCTTGTAGGGTGAGGATTATCCCCACTTATAAGGACGTGTTCAGACCATATATTGTCCGATGTGGGTGTTATACCCCAAAATTTGCCCGCATCTTTTTTCAAGAAAACTCCAATCTGAAAATTAAGAGTCTCATATAATCAGGGATTTTTATTTCAACAAATATCCTGACATATGAAATACTTAGTTTTTAGAATTTTTTCTTATACAGTAATTTGGCTTGCAGTTGAATTTATTCTTACGCGAACGCCAAATACTGTTTATTACTTCACACATGCTATTTATTTATTTACAGATAAATAGTACTGACACAATTGGTACAGAGTTAAATCTTTTTGCAGGCGCAGAATCAGGAAACTCAGACTATACTGGTAACAAGTAGATTATTATTATCTTTTGTTTCCCACTAATTTTGGTACTATATTCCATTATTTTCAAAAATCTTTTCAAATCTCTTTTTCAAAAATCAAATCCTAACTTTATTCTCTACATCTCTCTTTTTTCCCAACACTATCATACACTTTCTTTCAAATCTTATTTCCACTCAAATTTCCTTTTGTACGGAATCACTTCATCCCCCAACGTCTCTATCTTCTTTCCATTCTATAAATACCCCCCATTTTCTTCCATAAAATCTCACATCAAATTCTAACTCATCTTTCAAATTCCTACCTCATATCTATTTTCTCTTCTTCCCTAACAAGAATGGCAAAGTGGATAGAGACACTGTCTCTTACAGTCATCACCATTGCTACGGTGATCATGACTTTCTTCTGCCTGCATAGTCCTGAAGAGTGTGGACCTGCAATGGTTGCACTCCCAATCATCTACATGTTATTGTTCATAGCATGGGTCATCAATCGTCATTCTTAAAATTTGCCGTATTTCTTATTTCTTAAATGTACCGTTTATTCGTCGTACTGTTCAATATAGTATGTAATATTTGTACTGTCAGTACTAAATGTTGTACTATTTGTCATAATATTGCTTAATTACTCAGATAATATTTTATGTGTTTTCTGCCAGTCAAATATTCATTTTTCTGTGCATTAAATGATTTTCAGGGTTATTATCGGTAATTTTGCCCGCATACAGTAAATATTAGTTATTTATTATGTCTGTGTTTTTCTAACAAGTCATGTAAATAAACTTTCATTTTTCACATAAAACAAAAACAAAAACAACAAAAAAGAAAATTAACTTTGACTGTTGATTTTTCACTCTAACTGCTACGTCAATACCTGAACAGTCAGTTGACAGCCAAACTGCTGGCAGTACAATTCTCAGTGTTTTGTACCATCAATCAAATCAATCTTTCACAATTCAAAATTCCAAGATTTTTGTTCTATAAGTCTTCTGAATATCACGCGATTAGCAGAGACTCAACACTGCACAAAAATCAGGTACGCTTAACTGTCTCCTACATAAACAGTCCCTGACTAGGTTTTCTTGTTTTTACAGGAGAAACAAGTTTTGAGAGCTCAAATGGATTTCATACACATCCATATATCTCAAAGTACCATCATACAAATTTTCAAACTTCAATTCACTCAGACGCACCGTCAGCAGCTCAAACAGTCAACAGACGACCCGTTTGACCAAAAAGTCAACAGACAGTCAAAAATGAATTTTTTTTGTCAAAGTCCATATTTTGTCAAAGGATTCATCATTTGATCATTGGATGATCATAATTCATCAAGGAAAGATAAAAAATCAACAAAACCCTAAGATTCAAAATTAGGGTTTTTGCCTGAAAAGTCAACTCAACTTTGACTGGTCATAACTCTCTCATCCTTCATCCAAAAAATTCAAACCAAAGCTCATTTTTAAGTAAATTCAATTATCTTTCAAATGAAATTGATCCCATGGTCATTGGATTCACCATTTGAAAAATATGATCAAAGACATTACAGGTCATTTTCAAAGTCAACAAAAAGACACTTTTTTCAAAAGGACACACAAGGAGCATCAAAAATCATTTTGACATGAGACCAAAGACATTGGTTAGAGGACTCTTTGAGGTTTCCAAAAAGTGCAAGATCTCCTTCATATGACAAAAATTGAGGGATTTACACCTTGTTGAAGTTGGCTAAATTTTGGGAAAATGCATGAAACCAACATTGCTCAAAAATGCATTTTTTCCAAATGGGGACAAGTTTTCATGGTTCAAACATCATTTCCACAATATTATGGGCCTCCCACGACCAAGACAAAGCCCACACCATTTTTATTCATTTTTGGTTTAATTTTATCACATATAAGATTAAATTAAAAAGGAAAAATGGAAGAATAATACATAGCTTTAATCTTAAGCTAAAGCCTCCACAATTGACTTAATTATGCAGCAAGGAAGGTGCAAGGAAAGTCTATGGCAAGAGGTGTGGAAGAATTAAGCAAAGGTTGCTTAAATTTTAAGCTTGAAAGACAAAAATTCAACAAAGACAATTAAGGCTTCTTAGCTTAGTTTTTAAGCACTCCATGGGGCTTATAAATAGCTTATCATACTTCACAAACAAGGGGGGAACGAAATAGAAAAGGAAGCATAGCATAGAAACCTCAAAATTCTCACAAAAATCTCCAAACTATGTAATTTTCATTTTCATATTTCCAATCAATATCAATACAAAACAATCACTTCCAATCATCTCTTAAAGCAACATAGAGTAAGAATAAGCTCTTTGTTTGATCCCATGAGAGTCGTAATAAGTGTATAAAGTTTTGCATGAACATCATACTCCCTCATGCATACCACACCTAATCAGGTATCCTTTTATTTTCTATTTTATTTTAATTTCTTTACAAAATTAATTAAAAATAGTTTTAAAAATCCAAAAAATATACAAAAAATATTTTTAGACTTCTAAAATAATATATTATTTTCTGAAATAAAAATATTTTATTTTTCTTCATAATTTCAATATTTTGCATAATTAATTAGTATATATTTATATATTTGCTTTTTAATTATTCTAACCAATCAAAAAATCATAAAAAAATTGTTCTTTATATAAAATATTGTTTATATATTATAAAATAATTTTGTACATATTTTGAATAATTTTCTCTTTAAGTTTTAATTATTTGTATAATTATTTGCATAATTATGTTTTAATTAACTTAAATCAATTTCAAATCAATTTCAAAATTCCAAAAAAATTAGTTTTGTTTTAAAATTAATTGACAAATATTTTGTACATATTTTAAACTTAATTTCTAGGTTTAAATCTATTTTCATCTTTTTTCTTCATTTTAATTTAATTAATCATGCATTAATCATAATTAAAATCAATCATAAAAAATCCAAAAAAACATGCCTTTTATTTTCTTGCAATTTAAATTCCTAGATAAATGTATAGGATGTCAAATTCATGTAAATAGGCTAGTTTACATTTCCTGCACAATCGATGTAATAGCGTAGATTTACTTTCCGCACTTTACATTTCCGCATTTTAATTTCCAGCAAATATAAACTGCGTGTATGTCAAAGATAAAATTGAACCGTTAGATCACTAACTTCAAAGATAAAATATCTGAATACAAACACAATCACACTTGCACCTCTTAAGGTAAATCCCTTCACATTCTTTTCAAAATCAAAGTCAAAATTCTACTATTTTGAGTACAAAATCGAACCTTTTGTTTGTATCCGGTGAAAGGATAGATTTTTAAAGGAAATAGGATAAAGACCTTACAACTCAGGGTAGACCTCCTAGTTTGCTTGCTCAAATCAAAACAAACAAATTCTCATACGCTGTCGTTTTTCAAAACAAAACTTTCAAAAAAGACAATACTTTGTATACATCCAAACACGGATTATTACAAAGTTAACGTTCTTTTCAAAACATCTTTCGAAAGATAAACAAGCATTTTGTATACATCCACACACGGATCATTACAAAATTCAAATTACAAAGGTATTTGAAACCACATATGAGCAATTTCAGAGCAATTGAAAAGTGATCGAAAAACAAGTGAGCTAAGCAAACTTAAGAGCCCATGGATAACCATGGATACAAAGGGTGCTAACACCTTCCCTTTGTATAACCTACCCCCTTACCCAGAATTTCTTAAAGGTCTTTTTTCTGTTTCTTTTATAAACCTTTCCTTAATTGGATAAAATAAAAGGTCGGTGGCGACTCTGTGATTTTCAAAATGCGAAAGCATTAAGCGATAAAAAAGAGTCAGTTCACGTATCTCTACAGATCAGAGGTATGGCCCGGGATTAAAAAACGGAGGTCCACAGTGGGACTCTTAACAAGACCCAACACCTTTTTTTTTCATTTCGATAAAACATTTCAATTATGTTTCAATATAACATTCAACTATTTTCAATAAGATATTCAACTGTTCAATGAGGCTTTGTACATACATCAATCTTTGAGCCCCCTCTTCACCCTGGTAAGTGTTTATAGCTTTCAATTTACTGCTTTAAATACTTTGTTCAATATAAACTGTAAATATATACTGTTTAAATCTTCGTCTGAGAAAAACCTTAGGACAAATAAACATGTATATATATTATAGGACTATGATCTGGAATTGAGGATGACTTCCCGGGGAAGACTCTTTCCTGAATAGAATAACATAGATTATTGCCTCGAGATGAATTATTCCCGGTGAAACATCTTGAAAAAAGCCTTAGATCAACAATAGGGCACATCCACCCAAGAGGAATTATTCCCAATGAAACCTCTTACCCCTTTTCTTAGGGTCAAATTAGGCAAGCCAACATATCTTTCTCTTGTGCTATAACAAGGACCCTCGATTAGCCTCCTCTTGGGCTTACAATGCAAGGACCCACATGCTTCTTATAAGCATTCTCTCAGCTTACTCTTGAGCTTGTATACAAGGACCATCGGGCTTCCTAAAAAGCATAGGACAGGTCTTTAGTCACCTTTACCTCTGTGAGGAACCAAATCTTTAAAATACTCAATCACAATCATTCAAGTGTTCACTCAATCTCTGTATTGAGGCTCTCCCCTGCAGAGCAAAGGACATGGAAAGTCTTACCTCAATCATCCCTAGTTCATTCAACCTTTAGGAAAGAGAGACATGGGAAGTCTCTACCACCCATTTCCTCAGCTGTGTCAACCTCTGGATTTAAATCCTCAGCTGAGTCATCCACAACCTTGGGCTTTGTACAAGGTAGATAAAAATCTCTCATGAGTTAAAAGATTCAAAAACTTTGGATCTTTCCCCAATAGTTCAGCCACAACCTTGGATTTTGTACAAGGCAGAAAATAGAGTCATCCATAATCTAAAAAAAACCCGTCTTTTCAAGCAAAGTTTAGCCTCAATCTTGGGTTTTGTACAAGACACAAAAACCTCATCTCCAACAGTCAAAGGAGTCAAACCCCTGAGTTTATCCCCAACAAGAAAAAACAATAATCTCGAGCAGGGTTAGCCTCAATCTTGGGCTTTGTACAAGACACCAAAACAACTATCATACAAATACAGTCATTCAAAACTCTCTCCTCATAGAGTCTGCCTCAATCTTGGGCTTTGTACAAGACATAAATCATCACACAATCTTTCAAATACACTCCCTAGTTGAGTTAGTCTCAACCTTGGACTTTAAACCAGAAACATTTCTACTCCCCTAAGAGAGTCAACCTCAGGATAGAAAGAAACCATAAATCCCTCAAAGATAACCTCAATCATGGATTTTCATCAATAACCCTCTGAGTCCATCTCTCAGTAGAGTCAGCCTCAATTCTGGGCTTAGTACAAAACACCTACCCAAAAATCATTCAGTCAAAAACTCAACAGAGTAAAATCCCCGGTAGGGTCAGCCTCAATTCTGGGCTTAATACAGAACATACAAAATTCACAAGTCTCTGCTCAATAAGAGTATCCCCGAAGAGTTAGCCACAATTCTGGGCTTAGTACATAACACAAATCCTTCAGTCAAAACCATTCCCCAGTGGAATCATTCCCATCAGAGTCAGTCTCAAACTGTCAGTTAAGCCTCAAGCTTGGGCCTTGTACAAGCCAGTCAAATCCAGATCTCTTATACAAAAGATAGACATGATTCATCTCTACAAAGAGATATTTCTCCTATTTTTCCACATTCAAACATACAAACATTTTCATTCACTTTTAAAACATTTTCCCATTTAGATTGACACAAGATGCATTGCTCTGTTGACTTTACGTCCAGACTGTCATCTCTCTCTAAACTGGTTGAAAATTGTTCTTTTCATTCAAGAGATTGCGACTGGCATACTTGCTTCATCCAAGTAAGGTCCATTCTCTTATGAAATGAACCTCCTTTTCTGTCACTTCAAATGTTTGTGGTAGAATAATAGAAATATCTCTATGTAAAGATGGCTACTTGTCTCTTTTCTGTAAACAGAGATCATTCAAGCTTCAACCTTGAGCTTTGAACAAGACACATCAAATTCAATCAATTTCCTTATTAGTTCCCCGAACTACAAAAGCTCTGACTTCCATTAGGGATATGTAGGCATGAGATTCACAAGAAATCTTTGCGAATAAACAAAACATCAAAAACATTCAATTCACCTTTCATTCTTCAGTTCATTGCCTCTCCTAACACAAAGGAGAAACTTTCCCAATAATCAAGCAACAAACCAAATTCAAACACAAACATCAAAAAGGTTCTCGTAGAGTACTACGGATATGTAGGGTGCTAATACCTTCCTTATGTATGACTAACCTCCCGGACTCTAGAAAACTCTATTAGGTGAAATCCCCACACCTAGACACCTAGGGTAGATTGAGATCTTTTTCCCCTTCCTCTTAGTTAAGATAAATTAAAAGTTAGTGTAACTAGGAAACATCCCCCAAAGCTGCCTTCCTCCTTCCAAATTTCGCGTGAAAGGTTGTGCGTGCCGTTTTCGAAAAAATTCAAAGGAAAAAGCCCCGAAAGAGACACATGAATCTTTCCGACCGTTACACAACTATTAGCTACTAGCTAGTTTTCCCCAAGTGTATTAGAAAATAACATTATTCTTTCACTTAATTTTTTATACATCAAATAATATTTAGCTTATGTGGCTGATTGTATTTTTCTCATATTTTGGGCCAGTTTGTTTCAGCTTTAAAAAAATGGATTTTTTCTTTGTATTTTTAAAAATAGATTTTCTAAAACCGTTTTTCAAAATATTACAAGTTTTTTTATATTCGTTTTTTCTAAAATGAAACACTTAATTTGACATCCTATAACATAAACATACATAATTGAAGACCAAAACTTAGTCAAAATTATAATTTTTTCAAAAAGTTGTATTTCAAAAATGATTTTTATGAAAATCTATTTGAAAAAGCTTCAAAATTAAGTGAATTTTTTGAAATTTTGATGTCCAAATTTTTTTTCCATAACTAGATGAAATACCTAAAATCACATTTTAAGAATAACTATTCAAACAAAATTTTCATTTGAAACTTTTATAAAAAGTTTCTTTGTAAAAAATTTTTTTACAATATTTAGTAACACTATAAAAATTATTTTTAAAAAAAGCCAAAACAAACTGGCCCTTTGTCTCCACATCATTTTCTCTACAAATCCATCAAAATTCTTGACTCCTCACTGTAACAGCTGAATAGCTATGGCTTTCAGAATGGGACTCGGAGGGGTAAGCTTCCTTTTCCTCTTCCATCTCCGTTCTATCATCTATGCCTATTTTTCTTCACCTCTTCTGTTTAGTATTATTAAAAAATTTCCCTTTAAGACCGTGTTGTTGTTGTTTTGATTTCATCAAATGTTGTTTTTTATGTCCTGTTTTTGTCGGATTTGTTTGATTCCACTGCTGATTTTGATGTTCTTTCCCACCACAAATTTTGGGTCTCCGTTTTTTTTTTATTTTACTTTCTCAAAAAAAAAAATCCCAAAAGAAATATGTTTGTATTTGAACAAAATTTGTCATGTTTTTATTATCATGTTGGTTTGGTCATTACTATGCTTAGAAATGACAAAAATGATGCATTTCCTTGGTTTAAATTCCAATAGAATCAATGAATTAGACTAGAACATATGCTTCATTTTTCCTCTTGCATGAAGTTGTTTTGAATAACAAGCAAAGCAGATTTATTATCAATGTCTATTTTTGCAATATGGCGCCGACACATATCCGACACCAGACACATCTTCAACGTGGTCTTTCGGTTTTGCATAGATATCGAGTTTGAAAACAAACGATTGGAATTTCTGAGTAACTAATAGTAATATGTATCTTTGTTGTAGGGAAATGCATCTTCTGGCATGGGTGTTGCTGAGCATAGTGTAAGCACATTCAAGGAATTGCAGAGGAAGAAAGTGTACCGCTACGTGATTTTTAAAATTGATGAGAAAACGAAAGAGGTCGTGGTTGAAAAAACTGGTGGCCCGGCTGAGAGTTATGATGATTTCACTGCATCTTTGCCGGAAAATGATTGCAGATACGCTGTCTTTGACTTCGATTTCGTGACCTCTGAGAACTGCCAAAAGAGCAAAATCTTTTTTATTGCATGGTCAGTTACTTTCTTTCTTGTATAATCATGGATGTTATTTAGTAACTTGTTCCATTTTGTCATGTTGGTTTTTGTATGCAGTGTGTTAGAAATGTGTATATTGCGTTTTGCTGTTGCATGCTTGCATTTACATATCTTGCATTCAAATTTTATAAAACACTAATTTTTTTATAAACCAAGGCAACAAACTGAGAGAGGGTATTGTACTCACTATGCTCCTCTGAATAATGTGAATTCTATGCAATGATACAATTCTCTAGTATTCTATCTAGGATTTTGTTTCTCTTAAGTCATTGTCACAGCATAATTAATGTATTCAAATACCAGATTCAAGCAAGTGCCCTCACAAATCCTAAATCTGAATTTTCACATCTATTTCAGAACCTGACTTCTTTGTATAATCTATTGATATGTATGCTCATAGAAGCTAATGGCATGCACAAGTATCATTAGATATCAATCAAGCGAGTTACTAATTTACTAGGGTATACATGCCAAGATATATTTTCTAATGGAGACATAATTGGGGTAAGTTGTACTTATGTTGTTATATTTTATTAGGCAAAACTGAACCTCAATTACTTTTGTACCTTGTTGAACTAGGGACTGAATTTTTTTTTTTATGATGTGGTGTGAAGGTGACGCTTGATAGGCTTCCAAAAATCCCTTCAAACTTCAGACTCTTGATGAAAATTACTTAAAAATAATTTATGATACTTTAAGATTTTTGACAAGAAGTATGTATTACTAAGTGCTTGAACCATTCATATAAATTCATAGCCTGTTAAGAGTTTTTTTTTTTTTTTTTTTTAATTTGATGCAACCCTGCAATAATCCAGTAGTATGTTACACTGTTTTAAGTTGCCCTCTTTTGGTAGTTGGTTGTATTTTCAGTGCTTGATTATATTTGTCCCTGTCACCAAATTCATGTGGTAGTTTCTTTTGCCTTTCAATTCATATGATTGTGAACTGTAGTGTCGCCGTAGTTGCATATGGTGTCTTAAACCAAGTTTTTCTAGCTGGCGAACTTTACAAGTGTACATTACATGAATCAATTTCCATCTACTTGTACAAAACTTTCACAAGGGGTTAATTACTTTGGTGAAGTTAGCTAGTGTTTTAAGGGAAACGAAACACAATACAAAGCTTAACCAAAACAGTACTTTCCTTTTGGGTGATATATAGATTTTAGGTGATTATATTTGTCTCTGTCACCAAGTTCATGTGATAGTTTGTTTTGCCTTTCAACTCACGTGAACTATTGTGTCAAAGTGGCAGTATATGATATCTTAAACCATCTCAACCATTTCTTCATTCTTTTGGGTGTTGTAATAATTAATTTATATACATTGGAATGTCGCCAGATTGACAGTCTTGAAAAAACATCGGTTCAAAATCTGATTTACCTTCTATTTACTGCTGTTGCATTAAACAGAAGAAAGACATAATTTAACACATTTTCTTTCCCTCTATGAACGAGTTATTTTACAGGTCTCCTTCCGTGGCTCGCATTCGCCCTAAGATGCTTTATGCAACCTCAAAAGACAGGTTCAGAAGGGAGCTGCAGGGAATCCATTACGAGATTCAAGCAACAGACCCAACAGAGATGGAACTCGAAGTCCTCCAAGAGCGTGCAAACTAAGTCGAACCTAAACAAACCGAAAGGGTTGTGTCTAAGTAATTTAGTCAGTATATCTTAGGTCCCGAGAAACGTTCTTGACAAATGCCTCTTTAGTATTAGTATGATCTTGTATTTTCCTGACGTATTTTATATAAATAGCTTAGTTTAAATCTAAAGTGAAATAGTGTTTAAATTCTAGCTAAGGTGTAGAGTCCCACATCGTTAATACGAACTATTGTATTGGTGTTTATAATACACGAGATTGCATTAGTTGGTACCTGGATTGAGATGATGTGAATGGGTCCATGCTATGGCTGGACTCAGGAAAGTCCCCGGGCCCAATCTGCAGAAATGTAGGCCTGGAAACGGGTAATCCTTAAGCGGGGCTGGCTTCAGACTTTCGGGTGTGAGGGCTGAGACATGTGTGGAGCCTTTGCCAGTCTTGCTAAGGAATTTGGCCGATTGATACAGTCATTCACATGGTCCTTGTGACTAACAGAACGGGGCTTATGTCAAAATCCAAATTATTTTTGTCCAAATTTCATGTTAATTAGTTAAGTATTTTTTTCCATTCTATTCTTTAAAACAAAACTTCATTTTTTTTTTAAATAAAAAATTTATCTTGTTAAACCTTTTAGTTAATCCCTCAATCAAATCAAATAAAAAAATGTTTTAAGTGAGTATTCCTAAATCAGTTCTAATTATAATATTGAGAAATTTCAATAAAATTAAAATTATTGACTAAGTTTTTTATATATTTTAGTTTTAACTAACTTTTAAAATCTTATTAAACTAAAAAATTATCTTTATAGATCCGCATTTGACTGTTGAATTGCTATGAAATTAACTGGCCGACAAATGTTCATGTGAACATTTAGATATTTATGAGGTTTGGAGTAGAAATCAATAGACTACTATATTTTGAAGGTCGTCAAATGTTCATGTGAACATTTAGATATTTATGAGGTTTGGAGTAGAAATCAATAGACTACTATATTTTGAAGGTCGTCAAAGTATTGTCTATTGCGCAAATTAATTTAATCCAACTTGATGGTTAAGTTTTGAGTTGCGTCTTTAACTACTATCTTGAAGTTGAGAAAGTTATCAGTCGTGGGAGGTGGAATTTGGAGGAACAAAGTCATCATTCACATTTGTATTACTTTCACTTAGTCTCATCAGAGGAGAAGAGTAAAGACCTAGAGATAAAGGTTTTAGAAACTATGTCGGAGAAGACTTAGTTTGAGGTGTAGGTGATCGCGACTTTACGTGTCTATAAATCTGATAACTGCAAGTGCACAGTCGTGTCGTGTAGTTTTAAAAGATATCGAATCCACAGGGACTATAAATCGATCTACCGTTATCTAAGGTTACTATGTAAAGCTAGGAGTACTAAAATTTCGATTGTTCCTAAGGGAAAGTGATTGTGAGAGAATAAAGAATAATAATAAAAGACAGGTATCAGTATGTATTTCGTTTAACTACAGGAAATCCGAAGGTCCATTGGCTTTTGCATAATTAAATTAAAAATCTTTACTAATTGCAATTGGTTAAAAATCCTCGTCTCAAACTTTCGCTCTGTTGAGTCAGACTACTATCCTAATCCTAATGTACGCTTTCGCCATCCCATTAGATTTTAGAAGAGCTTTTTGGAAACAATGTAATTAATAAAATGCCTATTTTACGAGGTCGTTATCTATTTAAATCTCCTAATCTCAAACTTTCGCTCTGTTGACTCGGAACATGCTAATATCCCTAACGTACGCTTTCGCCATCCCGCTCGAGTGTAAAAACAATTTTTGAAAATAAATAAGTTCCAATTAGTTTTAATACGCTTTCGCCATCCTTAAAACTAATGTCCTATGTCTACTATCCAGTTAAAGATCTCAAACTTTCGCTCTATTGATTTTAACCTTTGACCGTCCTAATCCCTCAAACTTTCGCTCTATTGGTTTTAAGACTTACTAATCAAACTAGACATATAAACCAAAAATAAGTGATAATTAATAAAACATAATTTAAGCCAATTTATTTCGGATCCCTACGGTTAACTTACTCTACATACCGACACCTTTAATATTTTAGCCAGACATATCAATACGATTAAACATGCATAAATCGGTTCGGTTCATAATAATAAGCATATTAAATGGCATATAATATATCATGCAAATAATTAATATAAATAAGGCGGTAAATAAAAAACCTGAATTAAAATAAATCTGGATTGAATTGAATCTTGAAGTACTCGAACTTCCATCACAGGTTGGCTGGATCGTTCTTCGGAATTTAAATGGCAGAAAATAAAAACAAGGAAAATAAAGCGATAAACCTAACGTAAGGCTAGATCTATGAAAAGTTCACAACAATTTCCAGTGTAGAAATCGTTGTGAGAAAATAGACGGTTAAATGAAAGCAGAATAAGGAAAAGCAGTTCGCGGTACAATTTCGGCAGCACTTCGTTGGCAGGAAATCGGACTCTTTGGAAGTGGGATAGCAGGTCCTATTTATAGGAGGAGGTTTGCAGTTGGAATCCGTGAATGGAGGAACTTTCTGCAGACTGGGCGTGGAGACGTGGGTCTCCGTTTCTTCAGGAAGACTTGAGACGTGCGTCTCAAGTGGAGAAAATCTTGGGCAGTTGGAGACGGGCGTCTCCTCTTGGTGACGTGGCTGAAGAGAACGTGGAGACGTGCGTCTCCACTTGCTTGCAGGTCTGGGCCACGCGCCTTTTGATTCATGGTGGGCTGAATATCTCTTTTGGGCCTTTTGGGTCCTAATTGCACCCTTCTTTCACTTCAGCACTCCCTTTTCATCTTTTAGGCATAAATATTGGTCATTTAAGCTCGATTTTCTTTCCTTTTCGCAAATATTCGTAATTGAAGTGTAAAACCTGAAATAAAGCAAATACACGCGTAATATCATAATAAATTAACATAATAAACGGAAAATGCTATAAATATCTATGGATTTTAGGCTAAATATACGATATAAAATCGTGTTATCAAATTCCCCCAGACTTGAACCTTTGCTTGTCCTCAAGCAAAATAAGAAGATAAAGATAAATGAAACACACTTCCACCACGTCGTTCAGTCATACTTAGCTACATAGTGTTCTTATTCGGAAATAACGAATCTTAGCGATAAACCTATAGTAACAACACTAAACAACTCCCAGTATGCATACCAATCCGAATCATGCCATTATAGCTCGACCTATTTGACTTGTCATCATGTTTCACCCTTTTCATTCGCGCGCAATCACATTAAGCCCATTATCTTGACACACACATAGCAGAGTAGTCGGTTAGTGACTATGATCCTTCTCATGGAGTTCTGGCACAATATGTGGTATACTCCTTAGCATTCACTTGTAGATTGTGGGGAATCGGACAATAGTCCTTCCTACCAAGTTCATTACCAGATGACTTCTGAACCAATCGACAGTGAGTTTTTAGATTCTTTGTATACGAGATTTGCGACCGTTAGGTTAAATGATCTTGTGAGGATCACCTTACTTAGTAGGCACATTTCTTCTTATAGCTGAACACATAATTATTATGAGGATCATACACTTATATTCATCGACTCTCTGCGTAGTTTGTATCTAAGACGGTGCCGACTGCTAGAATAAACTACTAAGGGTTATTTCAAAACTTAAAGTCGATGGTTTTGGTATAACGGGTATTCAAATCGGTTATGTATACTCGGGGGTTTTAGAGTGTTGCGATAATAAGGATATTGACTAATTCAGTTTCGGTTCGTTGAGTGATTGAGTAGCTTCGTATTTCTTGAACGTGTGGGGTTTGCGTTTATCGTTTAGGAGCAAAAATTTTTGTTATGGCTCAAGAAAATGGAAGAAATTGAAATAACTACGGAATTATACATATAAGACTTAAATTCCATAAACATTACAAGGAAGGGAAATAAACTGAAGGAAATATAACTAAAGGAAATATAAATAATACGACTCCCCCAGACTTAGATGATGCAATGTCCTCAGTGCATAAGAACTACTCCTCATTGTTGCGGTTTCGAGAACTGCTTGCGCCTCTTGTACGAACACGGCGACGTCTATCAGGAGAGTCATTAACACGAATGTCAAGATCATGCAAATACGTGGCAATTTCAGCGTATTGACTTTCGTTCCTAATAGCATAGTCACGGTGCTCCTGTTGCATCTCTCGGATGAGCCTAATTGTTTCAGTTTGGTGTGTCTGCATAGCTTGAACGAGTTGATCTTGGCGTTGAATAGCAGCATACATGGCTTCAAGAGTGATAGGCGGAGGGTTGTTTGGAGGAGGTTGGTTGACATCAGCTTGTCCTTGGTTGAGCTCTTCTTCATTTGCATCCATAGGTTCATTAGGATGATCAGGTTGGTTATCTTGAGGATTGTCTTCAATAAGCCTCCAACGCTGAACATAACGGATGTTGATTCTTTCAGGACATGGAAGGATGACATAAGGAATCAGAACTTTGTTGACGACCAAGGTGTATCGGCCATCATGGCGTGGCGAAACCAAGTGGGAGTCACGGCAATAGGTGAGGTCAAGTGATTGAGCAGGCATCATGAGATGAGAGAGTGAAAGGAGCTCGTCACCAAGACCTAAAGCACAGGCCAAGGAAGTAATAATTCCGCCAAACAAAAAGGGATTTGTAGCGGGGGCGTTGACACAGCCTTGGATGTGTTGGAGCATAAACGGTGCGGCATTAAAACGGATGTTGTTTAGCGCACAGTAAAGGAAGAATAGTTCATGTTGATTTACCTTGTGGTTGTTGGATCGCGCAAAAATAGTATGCCCCAAAACACGTTGAAAATAACGTATAGCGGGGTTTTGAATGTGAGAAGCATGTAGGGCCCTCCAACCAGTTTGAACTTCGCCAGTGAGGTGAAACCATAGGTCGAAGGCATGTTGTTCCCATGAACGACCATTGAGTTCTTGAAAGATATTGCGGAGAGCATTCGGTGATGTATTGAAATTCAAGTACGTAGCCACAACTTCTTGATCCAGTGTATATTCACGGTTGAACATCCTAAATTGGATGCTACCGGTTGAGAGTGGTTGATCAGAAGGAGTGTCGTAACTGAAAGAACTCAAGAATTCTAAGACGAGCGGCTCCTAAGTGGGTACGAGTTCGGTACAGAGATGGTGTAGGCTAGATTTAGTGAGTAAACGGGTAACACCATCAATGAGGCCTAGAGTTTCTAGACATTCGGTGTTCACAAATTTTGTGGGAACAACCGAACGTTCGTAGAAAGCGAGGTATTTGGTTCTTTGAGCATCATTGTCGTCTTCGCGGAATATAATATTGTTAAGGTTAGGGGGTGGTCTCTCAGGACGCACACTACGGATGATTGAACGTGGAGGCATGATGAGTTTGAAGATGAAAAATAAAGATGGTATTAGAATGGTAGAAAAGAAATGGTATGAAGGTTGTGAAGAATAAGAGTGGTGGTGGTGTGGTTTTATAGTGAGGTTTGAAAATGGTGTGGTAAATGGAGAATTAAATATGGATTAATGGTGGTGTTTGAATTTTGAATAGAATAGAGAAATGGGAAATGAATGGAGTTTAAGAGGTGAATGATGGAGGATGAATGAGGTTAATGGAGTTTAAATGGAATAAATAGGGGAAGAATGAGGAAGATTGAAAGATGAATTTTGAAATTCAAATTCAAAATTCAAGAGGGAAAGAGAGTGGTCTGCGTGGTCAAACAGACTGCTGGCCTTGGGAGACGTGCGTCTCAGGCAGCCAGTCTGCTGGGGCAGAGCATGGAGACGTGCGTCTCCTGTTCCTTTGGTTCGTGTCAGCTGGCCCCACACAGATGGAGACGTGCGTCTCCTGTTGTAGGCAGGTGGGTCACGCATGTAAGTGACCAGACAGTGCTGACAGATACCATTAATAGCAAAAAGGTGTCCATCAGTTCAGAACAGTGTCGAATTTCAATACCATTAACAGCAAAAAGTGATAGCCAGGCAAATATATATAGCAGTTAATAGCAGTGTAATATAACACAACAGCAGTAGTGAATAAAATATTGCATTTTAAAATTAAATCAGTACTGAGTGTTAACAATAGCAGAATGGAAAAGTGCAGAAAAAATGAAAATCTAAACTAGAAATAGAAATTACTAAAACTAGAAATAAAAATCTTATAATCTAATACGGTAACATCTAGCCACGTCTATTGTTGTTCTGATTAGACTGAATGTGTTTGAAAACTTCGTCGAACTGAGCATTGACGGTGTCGATGAAATCGAAGAAATGCATTTGCAAAGTGTGAAGCTCGTTGCGCACATGTTGTACATCTTGTTGTAGCGCATTGATTGCTTGTTCGTGCGTATTCAGATTAGGCATTTTTTGATTCACCGATGCGGTGGATGTAGCGGGTTGTTGTTGCTCGACCTCGACATCAGTCATATCAACAGTGTGATCTTCAACGGAATCTTCAGAACGAGTTTCAGGCTCATACTCAGATACAGGCTCGTCAATAGGAAGAGGTTCATAGTCAGGAATGGGTTCATCAACAGGAAGAGGTTCATAATAACCAGGAGGTGTTTCAGGTTCAGATTCAGATGCAGGCATTTCCTCATCAAAATGTTCATAAGCTTGAGGAGTCTCAGGTGATGGCTCTCTCTCAGGAATCTGACCATAGTAAAGCCAGTTGGTAGGGTTGTGCACACTTGTCCTAGGATTCGGTAAGGTGAACTGATACCAAACTTTGTTATCAATGAGCAATTCAAAACGATCAGGTCCAAGATTACCGATGATACCTCGATTAAAGCAGAAATTGATGTCCATAGAGGTATGGGTACCAAAAGGTGTCAATCTAAGCAAAGGCACTCTCATTCCTATGGCATTAGCGATCATAGTGACAAATCCGCCAATCCTAATGGGTGAAACTTCGTCTTGCGTGATGCGCTCGAAGTTTGTTAGCATGAATGCGATGGCATTGACCGGACGATTCTGAGATGTACAAAACATGATGAACAACTCTTCTCTAGTTACTTCAGTGACATTATCTGGTTTGCCAAAAATATAGTGAGCAAGGATTTTGTGAAAGTAGCGGAAAGCAGGATTGTGGATATTCTCAGATTGAAATTCATTCTCTTCAGGGTTGTCGTTTCCAGTGATCTTGCCCCAGTATTTTTCCAACTCCCAGTATGGAAGATTTTCTTCAGCTACTTGGGCGTATGCATCAGGTCCATGAGGTAGTTCTAACATTTCAGCAAAATCTCGGATGCAGAAATTAAACTCCATACCAAAGAGTCTAAAGAGAATAACTCCTTTTTTCAGCCCTTGTCCACAGTTTGGAAGATAGGTCAGGGAGCTCAGGAATTCCAGAGTGAGCTTCCGATAAGTGCTAAACTTGCGGAACAAGTGAGAACCAGTCCAACCGATTTGGTTAAGCAGGTGTAGGATGCTTTCTTCGATACCAAGCTTCACCATAGTTGGTTGGTGAGGATAGCAAGTCAATTCCATGTGTCTTTCAGCCAGCTTGTTAAATCTTGCTTCTTGTCCTCTACCACGGAACACAACTTCCATATTGTCAACTTCTTGCATCGTAGTTAGTAATTAAATGAAAAACCTAGAAGTTGAAAATATTGAGATTAAGTTAGAATTAGGCTAGTGTTAATTTAAAATAAAAAAAATTAAAATTAAGCTTAGGTAACAAGTTATAATAATAGATATAATTATAACGGAAATATTTTCTCAAATCAAGATAGTAGTTATAATTATAATAATTATTATAAGATGTATGAAAAATAAAAAATGATTAAAATTAAGATTAAAAATAGAATAAAGTTTTAAAAATGAAAAATAAAAATAAAATAAAAAATATAGAAAAATTAAAGTTCTAATAAAATAAAATAAAATAGAAGAATAAATAAATGTGGGTTGTCTCCCACCAAGCGCTTTGTTTAATGTCGTAAGCTCGACGATTTAAAAATAGAAAACTATTTTTTCGAAAAAACGGGCAGTTCGTCAAGTTTAAAAACTTCGATGTTTTCATCGTATTCGAGATGATGGTAATACTTAAGACGTTGCCCATTTACGACAAAAGGTTTGACGGTTTCGCCTTTGATTTCTATCGCTCCACTCGGAAATATGTTAGTTACTTCGAAAGGGCCAGACCATCTAGATCGTAACTTACCAGGAAATAATTTTAGCCTAGAATTAAATAAGAGCACTTTATCGCCTATGCTAAAATTTTTCCTAGATATACGCTTGTCGTGCCATTTTTTCGTTCGCTCTTTATAGATTTTGGCGTTTTCGTAAGCGTCTTGTCTAAGTTCTTCTAATTCGTTTATGTCTAGAAGTCGTTTCTCACCAGCGGCAGTGTAGTTTAGGTTTAAGTTCTTAATGGCCCAATAGGCTTTATGTTCTAGCTCTACTGGTAGGTGGCATGATTTTCCATAAACGAGTTTGAATGGGGTAGTTCCTATTGGAGTTTTGAAAGCTGTTCTATAAGCCCATAAAGCTTCATTTAGCTTGGTTGACCAATCTTTCCTCGATATAGCAACAGTTTTCTCTAATATTTGTTTTATTTCACGGTTAGATACTTCTACTTGACCGCTTGTTTGTGGATGATATGGTGTGGCTATTCGATGATTTACTCCATATTTTCGAAGGAGTTTCTCAAGTATTCTTGAAATGAAATGGGAACCACCATCGCTAATTACCAATCTTGGCACACCGAACCTAGGAAAGATGACGTTTTTGAAAAGTTTAATAACTACTCGTGTATCGTTTGTAGGAGAGGCGATAGCTTCTATCCATTTTGAAACATAGTCGACGGCTACGAGTATATATTGATTTCCAAACGATGACGGAAACGGTCCCATGAAGTCTATTCCCCAGACGTCAAATATTTCTACTTCTAGAATGCCTTTTTGAGGCATTTCATCGCGTCTTGAAATGTTTCCAGTTCGTTGGCATCTATCACAGCTTAGTACAGCAAAATAGACGTCTTTCCACAGGTTGGGCCAGAAAAGTCCAGATTGAAGGATTTTGGCGCAGGTTCTAGATGTGCTATGGTGTCCTCCACACGGTGCAGAATGACAGTGTGTTATTATGCTTCTTATCTCTTCCTCGGGTACACAACGTCTAAAGATTCCATCGGGGCCTCTTTTGAAAAGGAGTGGGTCGTCCCAATAGTAATGTTTTAGGTCATGGAAGAATTTCTTTTTCTGTTGGTAGCTTAGATCAGGAGGAAGCACACCAGCAGCTAGGTAATTTACGAAATCTGCATACCAAGGTGCGTCAGATCGGGCTAAAGCTATTTCAGCTAATTTCTCGGTTTCAGAGTTTGGATGGTATGGTTCGAATTCATTTGCTTCTAATTGGGCGATGAGTCTTTCATAAGGGAAATCATCGTCAATTGGTACTTGTTCGGGTTTCAGATTTTCCAATCGAGAGAGGTGATCTGCTACGACATTTTCAGTGCCTTTCTTATCTTTAATTTCCAGGTCGAATTCTTGTAGTAACAAGATCCATCTCAAGAGTCTTGGTTTAGCGTCCTTTTTGGTCAGGAGGTACCTAATGGCGGCGTGGTCAGTGTATATGATTATTTTGGCTCCTACCAGGTAAGAACGGAATTTGTCTAATGCGAATACGACAGCTAATAGTTCTTTTTCTGTCGTGGCATAATTCATCTGAGCTTCGTCTAGGGTTCTACTCGCATAATATATGACATGTAGTTTCTTATCCTTTCTTTGTCCTAGAACGGCTCCTACAGCATAATCACTTGCGTCACACATTATTTCGAAAGGCTCATTCCAGTCGGGAGGTTGCATGATTGGCGCAGAGATCAATGCTTGTTTAAGCGTTTGAAATGCTTCAGTGCATTTATCGGTGAAAACAAATTCGGCGTCTTTCATGAGTAGTTCAGTTAAGGGTTTGGTTATTTTAGAGAAATCCTTAATGAAGCGTCGGTAAAAACCAGCATGTCCCAGAAAACTTCTTATTTCTCTAACGGTTTTGGGAGGTTGAAGGTTTTCGATAATTTCGATTTTTGCTTTATCAACTTCGATTCCTCTATCGGATACGATGTGTCCAAGTACAATTCCTTGTCGAACCATGAAATGGCATTTTTCCCAATTAAGGACTAGGTTTACGCTTACGCATCGTTTAAGCACCATTTCAAGGTTTTCTAAACATGTTTCAAAACTTCCTCCACAGACAGAGAAGTCGTCCATAAAGACCTCCATTATTCCATCTAGGAAGTCAGCAAATATTGCCATCATGCATCTTTGGAAGGTCGCGGGTGCATTGCAGAGTCCAAAAGGCATTCGTCTATAGGCGAATGTACCATAAGGACAGGTGAATGTGGTCTTCTCTTGGTCGTCAGGGTGGATAGGAATTTGGAAAAATCCGGAGTATCCATCCAGATAACAAAAATGTGAGTGTTTAGCTAGGCGTTCGAGCATTTGATCTATGAAAGGTAAAGGGAAATGGTCTTTTCGGGTAGCTTTATTTAGCTTCCTATAGTCAATGCACATCCTCCATCCAGTTTGGGTACGTTGTGCTACAGATTCTCCTTTTGCGTTAGTGATTACAGTGACTCCTCCTTTCTTTGGTACGACGTGAACAGGGCTAACCCATTTACTATCAGATATAGGATATATTATTCCAGCTTCTAGCAGTTTTTGGATTTCCTTTTTAACCACATCGCTCATAATAGGATTTATTCGCCTTTGATGTTCCCTAGAGGTTTTACTATCGTCTTCGAGCATAATGCGGTGCATACACAGAGAAGGGCTTATACCTTTCAGATCTGATATGTTGTATCCTAAAGCGGTAGGGTATTTTCTTAGGACATTAAGTAATTTTTCAGTCTCGGTTCGTCCCAAGTTGGCGTTCACTATAACTGGTCGGTTTAGTTCTTCGTCTAGAAATTCGTATCTAAGATCGGTAGGAAGTGTCTTCAGCTCTATAGCAGGTTTCTTTGGTCCAGGTATAGGATCAGGGGTTAAAGCTAAGCATTCACTCAGGTGGTTATCTTGATATTCCTCACGCCAGTTGTCATCTTCAAAAATTGGCGGCATAGGAATTCTTAGGGTTTCGGTTTCCTTATTTGGTTCGGATTTTATTTCCTTGACACACTCGTCGATTATGTCAGCAGAACAGCATGTGTCAATTATAGAAGGTGCTTTTAGGAATTGGGAAAGGATAAATTCTATTTTCTCTTCTCCTACTTCGAAAGTAAGCTTTCCTCGCTTTACATCTATAATTGCACCAGCGGTCGCTAAAAATGGTCTTCCTAAAATGATCGGGATGTTAGAATCTTCTTGGATATCCATAATGATGAAGTCAGTCGGGATGTAGAATTGACCTACACGAACAGGGATATTCTCTAACATTCCTACAGGATATTTGACTGAACGGTCTGCTAGTTGAAGAGACATTCTTGTTGCTTTAAGCTCACCTAGATTGAGTTTCTTACAGGTTGAAAGAGGCATCAAACTAACACTAGCTCCTAAATCGCACAAGGCTTTCTCTATGATGGTTTTTCCAATTACGCATGGTATAGAGAAACTACCAGGGTCTTTCAGTTTTGGAGGCATGTTGTTTTGGATGATAGCGCTACATTCAGCGGTAAGCGTTATAGTTTCGTTATCCTCGAGTTTCTTTTTGTTTGATAAGATTTCTTTTAAGAACTTAGCGTACGAAGGCATCTCAGTTATGGCTTCTGTGAATGGTATGGTTATGTTTAATTGCTTCAGAAGTTCTACAAATCTTTTAAATTGCGCTTCGGTTTTTGATTTGGCTAATCTTTGAGGGTAAGGGATTGGTGGCTTGTAAGGTGGTGGTGGAACATAAGGTTTCTCTTTTTCGGGTTCCACTTCGTTATTGTTCTTATCAGTCTTAGCAGTTTGTTCGTCGGTTGTTTTCTTTTGGGTTTTCTTTGGCTCTTGTTGTGACATGGGTACGTTTTGGGTTCTAGGATCTATGGGTCCATCGTAATTAGTTCCACTTCGTAGTGTTATCGCGTTCGCATGTCCTTTAGGATTAGGTTGTGGTTGAGCAGGAAACGTGCCAGCAGGGGCAGCAGTAGGTGCTTGTTGTTGAGCTACTTGTGAGATTTGAGTTTCTAACATTTTGTTATGCGTAGCTAAAGCATCTACTTTGTTCGATAGTTGTTTTAGTTGCTCGCTATTGTGGATGTTTTGATTCAGGAAGTCTTTATTGGTTTGTTGTTGGGAAGCTATGAAGTTCTCCATCATGATTTCTAGGTTTGACTTCCTAGGGGTGTTTTGAGCAGCTACAGGCGCTTTTTGGTAGCCAGGTGGTACAGCAGGTGCTTGTCCAGGCGCGTACAACGCATTGTTGTTCTTATAAGAAAAGTTCGGGTGGTTTTTCCATCCAGGGTTGTACGTGTTAGAATAAGGGTTTCCTTGAGCGTAATTTACTTGATCAGATGGGACTCCAGTCAAGAGTTGGCATTCAGCAACTACATGCCCAGTCAATCCACAAATCTCGCAGTTAGGTGCTACAGCGGCAGCGGTGGCTGAAGGAGTGATGGTCAAATTCTCGATCTTTTGAGTTAAAGCGTCTACTTTAGCGTTAACGCGGTCTATACCACTAATTTCGTACATTCCTCCTTTGGTTTGGGCTTTCTCTAGAGCGGCGCGTTCTCCTCCCCATTGGTAATGGTTTTGTGCCATGTTCTCTATGAGTTTGTATGCTTCATCATGGGGTTTGTCCATTAATGCTCCGCCAGCAGCGGCATCTATAGTCATTTTAGTGTTATATAAGAGACCACCATAAAAGGTATGGATGATCAGCCATGGTTCGAGTCCATGATGAGGGCATATTCTAAGCATGTCCTTGTAACGTTCCCAAGCTTCGAAAAGCGATTCGTTATCTTTCTGGGTAAATCCGTTGATTTGACCTCTAAGCATAGCAGTTTTGCTAGGCGGAAAGTATCTTGCTAAGAATACTCTCTTCAATTCGTCCCACGTAGTTATGGAATTGGAAGGCAGGGATTGAAGCCACGCTCTCGCTCTATCTCTCAAGGAGAAAGGAAAAAGGCGTAATCGAATAGCTTCGGAACTAACGTTGTTGGCTTTGATAGTGTCGGCGTATTGCACGAACACAGATAAATGGAGATTGGGGTCGTCTACAGGGCTTCCAGAGAATTGATTCTGTTGAACAGCTTGGACCAGTGAAGGTTTCAGCTCGAAATTGTTCGCTTCAATCGCAGGTGGTGCGATACTTGAATGCGGTTCAGCGCGCGAAGGAGCGGCATAGTCTCTAAGAGGACGAATAGCAGCCATCTCTAACTTCGGGGTGATTTGATTGATTTGATCAGTAAAAATCAATTCCTGATTAATCGGAATTTCTGCTACTTCGGGAAGGTTGCGAGCTCGACGTTTAACGTTAATGAAACGTTCGATCTCGTTAATTCGTTGTATTAAGTCTCCTCCTTGTGAACGAGTATTTGGCATACAATCGTTCAAAAAGAAAGGGAAGAATTTTCCTAGTCTCTACGGTGTAACAGTGAGTTACGATATCGACTTAAATAGTCCCCGGCAACGGCGCCAAAAACTTGATCGCGACTTTACGTGTCTATAAATCTGATAACTGCAAGTGCACAGTCGTGTCGTGTAGTTTTAAAAGATATCGAATCCACAGGGACTATAAATCGATCTACCGTTATCTAAGGTTACTATGTAAAGCTAGGAGTACTAAAATTTCGATTGTTCCTAAGGGAAAGTGATTGTGAGAGAATAAAGAATAATAATAAAAGACAGGTATCAGTATGTATTTCGTTTAACTACAGGAAATCCGAAGGTCCATTGGCTTTTGCATAATTAAATTAAAAATCTTTACTAATTGCAATTGGTTAAAAATCCTCGTCTCAAACTTTCGCTCTGTTGAGTCAGACTACTATCCTAATCCTAATGTACGCTTTCGCCATCCCATTAGATTTTAGAAGAGCTTTTTGGAAACAATGTAATTAATAAAATGCCTATTTTACGAGGTCGTTATCTATTTAAATCTCCTAATCTCAAACTTTCGCTCTGTTGACTCGGAACATGCTAATATCCCTAACGTACGCTTTCGCCATCCCGCTCGAGTGTAAAAACAATTTTTGAAAATAAATAAGTTCCAATTAGTTTTAATACGCTTTCGCCATCCTTAAAACTAATGTCCTATGTCTACTATCCAGTTAAAGATCTCAAACTTTCGCTCTATTGATTTTAACCTTTGACCGTCCTAATCCCTCAAACTTTCGCTCTATTGGTTTTAAGACTTACTAATCAAACTAGACATATAAACCAAAAATAAGTGATAATTAATAAAACATAATTTAAGCCAATTTATTTCGGATCCCTACGGTTAACTTACTCTACATACCGACACCTTTAATATTTTAGCCAGACATATCAATACGATTAAACATGCATAAATCGGTTCGGTTCATAATAATAAGCATATTAAATGGCATATAATATATCATGCAAATAATTAATATAAATAAGGCGGTAAATAAAAAACCTGAATTAAAATAAATCTGGATTGAATTGAATCTTGAAGTACTCGAACTTCCACCACAGGTTGGCTGGATCGTTCTTCGGAATTTAAATGGCAGAAAATAAAAACAAGGAAAATAAAGCGATAAACCTAACGTAAGGCTAGATCTATGAAAAGTTCACAACAATTTCCAGTGTAGAAATCGTTGTGAGAAAATAGACGGTTAAATGAAAGCAGAATAAGGAAAAGCAGTTCGCGGTACAATTTCGGCAGCACTTCGTTGGCAGGAAATCGGACTCTTTGGAAGTGGGATAGCAGGTCCTATTTATAGGAGGAGGTTTGCAGTTGGAATCCGTGAATGGAGGAACTTTCTGCAGACTGGGCGTGGAGACGTGGGTCTCCGTTTCTTCAGGAAGACTTGAGACGTGCGTCTCAAGTGGAGAAAATCTTGGGCAGTTGGAGACGGGCGTCTCCTCTTGGTGACGTGGCTGAAGAGAACGTGGAGACGTGCGTCTCCACTTGCTTGCAGGTCTGGGCCACGCGCCTTTTGATTCATGGTGGGCTGAATATCTCTTTTGGGCCTTTTGGGTCCTAATTGCACCCTTCTTTCACTTCAGCACTCCCTTTTCATCTTTTAGGCATAAATATTGGTCATTTAAGCTCGATTTTCTTTCCTTTTCGCAAATATTCGTAATTGAAGTGTAAAACCTGAAATAAAGCAAATACACGCGTAATATCATAATAAATTAACATAATAAACGGAAAATGCTATAAATATCTATGGATTTTAGGCTAAATATACGATATAAAATCGTGTTATCAGTAGGTTCATTATATGGAAATTAATAGTAGTGAAGGAACGATTACAGAGACATCTAATTATCATTTGACTCGTGATAAGGTAATGAAGGAAATTATATCATCTCAAAGGTAGAATTAAGATGGTATTGGTTGTAATGATATAGATGTGGTTGAAGTTTACAAAACTCAGAAACACCGACTCTCATTAAGACAGACAAAAGCAGGTGGAGTCAAATATATTTGAAGAACCATGTTTGTGGGCTTGTTAGATTACCTAAGCATGAAAAAGTGGTGGGAAACAAATATATGCAAGTGGTAATATCAAGGTTCAAATGTGACTTGAACTTGATCAAGGTTCTTGAATAGCAATTTCAACATGGTAGAGAGGAGCAAAGTGGTTGATGGGTAAATTAGAATCACCACAGTTTAAAGTCAGTGCGAAGAATTGTAGAATTATGCCTTACAACCTTAAGTGATAAGGAGAAGAAAATCGTATTTTGAGATTATTAGAAACCAAAGTTGCAGAAAGTCAAAAAGTAGTTGAAAGGTCGGCGAAGGGTGACAGAACCACAACAACGACGTCCTAGGGACCATTGACAATGACAGGTGATCCACAATGAAGGTGTTGATGGTTTACGGCGTGGCAAAGGCAAATCAGAGTTCATCCTATTATGGCAACGGGCAATCATCTAGCATCTGGTATGGTTCGAGTGATTCACAAGAAATGGGCTTCTTCGTTTTAGTTCACCAATAACTAATATAAAATTTGATATTAGGAGATACCCTAAGACACTCTAAATTAATATAAACGATATTGTAAGATATTAATAATATTTTAACATAGATTTTTTTGGCATGTTATGGTTCTATTGAGTTTTAGCGGTTATAAATGTGTGTCTTTATCATTCTTTCTACAACAACATTCATAATGTAGCCTGAAAGACTTAGGGAAAAGGTGACAATTCTAAGGAAAACTTAGAGAGGCAAGGGTATATATTCTTATAAATGTGTTCTTCAAATTTGGAAAATCATAGAAGGTATCTAAGGGGATTGAAAAATATTTTAAAACTGGTTGGACTTGTGTGATTCATATATAGAGAGTTAGAGAGATCGAGAAATAGTTGTATAGAAAATAGTTTTTTCTTGGAAACATGGGTGACTATTTTCTTGTGTGTGTGTGTTCGTGTGTGTGTGTGTGTTATTGCCTTAGTATCTCAAGACTTACTATTGTTCCTTTTACAATAAATTGATCAAGACCGGGTCAATCATACACACATGACCAAATGAACTTTCATACTTTCAAAAATTCAAGTTTTCAAGCTTAAAAGATCATAACTTCAAGTCTTCAAATTCCTTTATTGATTTAACAATGTCTATCCCTTTCAACTGGAACTTGATATCTTTGACGGATGAGATTGTAGTATCTTATTTGGATGTCACCATCATGAACCATTGAATTGTTGTAGTCAACTCCCTTTTTAATAGTTATCACAAAAAACTTCTTGACTTATTAAGTCCAACCACAGTTTTACTTATGGAGTTGCCCTCTTTTAAACCGCTTGACATTTTTAATCACCAAGACCAAATGATGATTATACTTGCACATTACATAGAACCACGTAACTCATTGTCACTATAATAATAATAATGAATGACACTTATTACATAAAACACTATGTGATCTAACTTGATCAGAATGGATCGTCACGGCAGCTGGATCTGGCTGGATGGACAGAAAGGGGGGGGGGGGTACCTGCAAGGTTCTCCGATGCCAAAGTAAGTAGCAATTAGAGAGAGCAAGCACAAGTTTTAGGAAGAATGAATGAATACATGACTCTCTAGTGAAAAGGGGTATTTATAGCCCCTAGCGCTGGGTCAACGTTTCCTAATTGGGCCAAATCCAATTGGAGGCCCACATGCTAGGAAACTGCCATAACTCCCTCTACTAGGGCTGAGTCAGTAAGTGGCTCACGTTCTGGGTAAGCATGGCATAGAGTTCAGAGGTGGTTGACCGAATCCTTCTCTGTTGTTTTGACCACGTGGTCTTTGCACGTGGCTACTTCGTAACAGTTACTGGGAGTTGGGCCTAAGCAGATTGGGCCTGCTCGGCTAGCCAAGTGGCTTGGGCCTGCTTGGCCTAAAGGTAAGCGTTTGGGCCTGCTCGGCCCAGTCTGGAACAGGAGCCCCCTAAGTCGTTGTTCTTGTGGGAGCGACGATTTTTGCTAAGGGGCTTGGCCGAGTATGTGCTCGAACGTATGCTCGTGGTGAATTAGGATCTCCAAGTCGGGAAACGTCATTGACTCGAAAAGAGCAGAATTTCCTCGGAGGAAAACTGTTCTGGTCGAGGAGACGGCGGGCACAGGGAGTGTGATGTTTTTAGTCGAGGAGATGGAAGGCGTGATTGTTGGTCCAGAATGCGAAACATTTCGATTTAGCGCGTGTCAGGCTTTGGTTGGCACGCAGCAGTCACCTGGGGCGCCATTATTACCTAGAGCCTCCTTTTGGCCTAGGTAATAATGATGCCTTTTGAGCTTCCTAGGCACTCATAACGCCCGTTTCCCTGTGTCTAGAGCCGCCTTTTGGCCTTCGCAATAATGATGCCTTTTGAGTTTCCTAGGCAATCATGACGCCTTTCCCGTTTCCCCGTGTCCTTCCCTATATAAGGAGTAGGGAGGCCACTCATTTATTACTCAAAGAATTCTCCCACGGTTCGCTTAAAGATTTCGTCTTCTTCAGCTTTGTGATCTCCCTCCGCCTTCTCTCAAATCGCGTAAGTGCTCCTCTTTCCCTTTATTTGTATCCACCTGGTAGTTTTTGTTAAGGAATTAGGAGATCTAGCGATGAGTTTGCCGAGCAGATTGGGAATAAATGGATGTTTTTTGTATGCGTTTGTCAGGCACATATTAAGTGGGACGAGGGAAATTATGCGTGTGTCGATTGCGTCTTGAATGCGGCGAGGGAAAAACTTGGGAGAGTATTGTATTTCCGACCGCGCTTTTAAATTTGCCGGGCACGGGTTGATCGAGATGAGGAGATTGTCTAGTGAGAGTGAGGTTTTCTCGAACGTATTTTGAATTTGGCGGCCGAGGGCTAGTGGGGTCAACAGGCTTTCATCAGGTAGGTGTAAATGTTGTCGAGGAAAACCCTCGTAGCGCCGAGTGTTGATAAGATAACCCTCGTCGTCCGTTCTCCTCGCCCTTTCACTTGACTTGCGGTGGAAGGGTGGATTTGACAAGTCGAATTCACTATTTCCTCTGCTTTTCAGGTAAATGGCTGACGACGCTCGGAACGACGCCGTGCTCGACATATCTAACGAATACCAAGCTGTCGGTCGTTCTCCACACGACGACGAGGTCCCCATTGTAGAAGTTACGCCTGCGAAGAAGCTCGAAGATTGGGTGGCGACTGCACTAAAACTCACATTTGTTATATGTTGAATGTAACACCCCAATTCTACCCAGGCATATAGGTACAAATATCAGAGTATAAAAATTAAATTCATAAAAACAATTAGGGCGTTACACTTAAGTAACCACATAACCAAACATAACATACTCGCAAAAGATGCGTAACACAAATAATCAAAGAGGACGGATACTCATAAACACCTGAATGTATTCATACTTATATATATGCATCGGTAAACAAAATATCCACAACATTCCTCCAAAATACACCGTATGAGAAGGTATCCAAAAATACATAATACGAATGCATCTAAAGGATCAAATATACATCAAAAGGATCCTATAAGCATTATCTACAAAATAAGTGTTCGATCCCCCCTAGGTGTTACGTATCACGAGCGGACGACACCAAAACGGACGACTACACAGAGAGCACCTACACTTGCGGATCACCTGCACATTACCCACGAGTAGGTAACATTAAGGCAGAAGGGTGAGAATATAATTCATAATGAAAGCATGATCAATATAGTAATGCCCACAAATATCATTAAGAATCATATAACAAGATAATCCAATAAGTCAACCACAGTCAATATATAAGTAATGCGGTACATGAATGATAACATAAATTATAAAGACTGACGATGATGAATGAGACTCGACTATGCGTATGCATGTGGTACCAAATCCGGAGTAAAACTCCTCCTTGTCATTATGACAAATACACCTTGCCGAGCATTATGCTGGGACTTCTTTCCCTCAGGAAAATACACCTTTGTCGAGCAGTAAGCTACGACTAATCGTCATCGAGCATCTAGCCCCCACTGATGACCTCTTGCCACTTGGGCAAATACACCTTTTTACCGAGCACTAAGCTCCCACTGGTAATAATTGCCAATTCAGGCCACCTGTTAATAGCATTCCGCCATTAACGTAATGAAATGTCATGCTGTGCATACAAACGACTCAATTACATAACAACAACAACAATATAACTCGGTCACATATCTACATCACACTGGTTATATTATTCCACACGGATACATCATCAAAATTGCCACTCAGGCGTTCATATTCACACAGCACACATATACCGTCAAAACATACTTGATTAGCAAATATCATTTCACAAAAATACATTTATGAAAAATTCATTCAACCATCAACACACCCCTCCTTATCATAAAGCATACTCAAGGGTTCTCATAATACTTCAAACGGCGCGTAGAAACGACCTACGGTTCAAAAGATACAACAAAACGAAGTTTGGAAAACAAAATTTCGCACAGTCCGCTTGAGCTCCGCTCAGCGGACCCAGACAGGGAATCATCAAACAAAAATTACAGAACCTCTGCTCAGCGGACCTTCACAGAGATTTTTCTGCAAAAGGACCTCCGCTCAGCGGACCCCCTCCGCTCAGCGGACCTGCGTAAACCTAGAAAAATCAGTTCTGCTACAGACCTGCAAAACCCCATCCAATCCTCTCAAAACCTCAAATAAGCTTCCCTACACAACCCATACATGCCATATATTCACTCTATCAATCAATGATCCATGGCTCACTCACTAAATGTCAATAACCTAACAATTTCTTCATGAGCAAGAAAACATGGAGAAATGAAAAACAAACATGATCCATGGGAATATCTATCATCATAGTACACATACACACCACAAGATCAAGTTTATAACTTCAAAGCTCACAAAACACCCAATTTACCATTGTTGATCAAGCTTAGAAAAGAGCAAGAACAAGAACAAAACACACAAAACTATAAGAACCATACAATCAAGATAAACTAGATTCATCCCCCTTACCTTGGTTAGATTCTTGGCTCTAGCTTGGTTTGGATTCCTACACTTCTCTTCTTCTCTTTGTTTTTCTCTTCTTTTTCTTCTCTTCACAAGTTCTCTTTCTTTCTTTCCCAAAATATCTCAAAATATCTCTTTTTCTCTCTATATCTCTTTCTATTTCTCTACTTCTCATTATCCTCCACTCAACTTTCATAAATTCTAATTTTGGCCCAAATGTTACTAAACATTAATTCTAACCAATTAACACCCAAAACATAATAATTACACACATGGAAAGTAATAAGTAAAATATTAACATAATTAATATTTACCGACTGACTCGACTCAAAAACGGTAAAATTTAGGAAAATGTAGCAAACATCACAATTAATCAGAAAAACACATTTACGGGCGTTACATTGAACATATTAAAGGTAGACTAAAGATACCACACTAAAATAGTTTTATATCACCCTTCAACAAAAATTATTATTCAGCCATGACATACAACTAACTTAAAAATATAAGTATGGTTTAACAAAATATATGATAGTGATTGATTGATAGAAAAACATTATTTTACACTGCATATAATTTTTCTCATTTCATTGTGTCACCTACGATAATAAGTATAATTTTTAAAAGAATTGATTTTGTTCTCCAAAAAGAAGTAGTAATGTAGTTTGTAACATGTTTGCTTGCTATTAATTTATTTTATTATTTATTCTTTCTCTATTTTCTCTCTTTGGTTGTTTACCGACATAGTATTACCGACATAGTCATTAGTCAATATGATTTCATTAAATAATTGCTCATTAAATTGTTTATAGAAATTAATTATACCAAACCCATTAAATTTATACATAGAAATTCTCAATTTAATATTCACAACTGCTGTTGTTACTCATACAACATAATAGTAATAATATTTGGTGAAAAATAATTAAATCCACAATCGTGAAATCATGGAAGCTGCTAGTAGCCCCTAGTAGTATGACATGTTCCATGTTCTTCTTATCCTTTTGTCTTTGTTGACAAAAATATCATCATGATCATATGTATCTGTCTCCCACTATCATCACTATACATCCTTTCTCTTTCCCATGTGATCTCCACCACGTGATCATCATACACTAATCACACACTGCCACCTCTCCTCATTCCCTACATACACTGTATGTTATCACTTCCTCCACCTTTTTCCTTGATAAGATTTTGGTGCTTTCTTGTCTCATAGTAACTTTCATTGCCAACAACTCAATATAATCATTTCATATATCATCTTTCTTATCATAATTCTCTCAACTTTGAAGCTTAAGGGTTTATTTTTATTATATACTTTGATGCCTTCAAATTTGTGACAAGGACATGTGTGTGTGCTGAGTTGGTTTTTGGTTTGGTTTGGTTTTGGTTTGGATACCTTCCAGATAGTAAAGTGGTATGCAAGTTGGATATCAAGATAAGCTAACTGTTTTGTTAGGTCTATTTTTAGTATTGATTTGAGGTTCTTATTCTGTGCTGATATACATATCTTTTGTTTACTTTTTGACAAAATTTCAGATCCAATCTTTGTAGTCAATTTTAGGGTATCAATTATTAATATTATTCTTGAGATATTTGATGTTTGAGAGAAAAACCATGTTTTGAACTTTTGTTTTCAGGTGAAGTTTAGAGTTATTGTATTATATTAAGTTTAGAGGTTTGGTTAAGGAATGAAAGTTTGAAGGCTAGATAGAAGAACATGGGTAGTAATAGTAATAGAACCATTGTTTGGTTTAGGAGGGATCTTAGAATTGAGGATAATCCAGCACTAGCTGCTGCTGCTAGGGATGGTTCTGTGTTTCCTGTGTTTATATGGTGTCCTAAAGAGGAAGGACAGTTTTATCCGGGTCGAGTTTCGAGGTGGTGGTTGAAGCAATCTCTTGCTCATTTGGATCAGTCATTGAAATCTCTTGGAGCTGGACTTGTGTTGATCAAAACTGATAGTACTCTTAATGCTCTTTTGGAGTGTATAAATGCTATTCAAGCTACAAAAGTAGTGTTTAACCATCTCTATGGTGAGTAGTGTTCTTTATAAGGTAGTTTGTTGTATAATATTAGAGTTGTGGATTAAATGTTTTTGCTAATTTTGTACTATGATTGTTTTATTAGATCCTGTTTCGCTTGTTCGCGACCATAACATCAAAGAAAAATTAGTTGAACTTGGCGTATCGGTGAAAAGTTACAATGGAGATCTTTTGTATGAGCCTTGGGAGTTATATGATGAGAAGGGACATGCTTTTACAACCTTTGATCCCTTTTGGCAGAGATGCTTACACAAGCAAATGGAACCTGTTTCATTTATTCCTCCATGGCAATTAATTCCAGCTAAAGGTATGCACAATACCGTGATTTTATTGTTTCCTAATTATAATATGAATGTTAGTATCAGGTTTTTGCTAAAGTATCATTGATAGTTCTGTTTGTTCAGAGTCCGGGCAGATGAAATAAGGCCTGAAAATGTGTTTCTTAGTGATGGGTAGTCCTCGCCTTATACCCGCTATCGGGCCACTCGAGTCACACTCCAGATGTCAAGTCTGGGGTGTAAGGGCGGTGTTCTTAGAGTTCCGAACTTCTGATAGTGGATAGTCCAATGGATCTTGGATAGTCTCTGATACCGCCTATACTTACATTTTTAATTAGGCCTTATCTCATCAAATGTGAAACTCTTTAACATTGATATAATGTATAATTATGGAAACTAGCACTAATGTGATCAATTTTTTTTCTCCTATGGATGACAGGAAAAGTAGAGAAATGTTCAATAGAGGACCTAGGTCTTGAAAATGATTTGGAAAAACCAAGCAACGCGTTACTGGGACGTGCATGGTCTCCAGGTTGGGCCAATGCTAACAAGGCTTTAACAGAATTTATAGACAAGCAACTTCTCAACTACTCCAAGAATAGGCAAAAGGTTGGTGGAGACTCGACCTCACTTTTGTCCCCATATCTTCACTTTGGAGAGTTGAGCGTGAGGAAAGTTTTTCAAATGGCACGTGTGAAGCAGATATCGTGGGGAAATGAAGGCAACAGTGTTGGCAAAGAAAGTGTAACACTTTTCCTCAGGGCAATTGGTCTAAGAGAGTATTCGCGCTATCTTTGTTTCAATTTTCCGTTCACTCATGAGAGAGCACTTCTTGGTCACTTGAGCTTTTTCCCTTGGAATGCCGATCCTTCTAACTTTAAGACTTGGAGACAAGGTAGGACCGGCTATCCTTTAGTTGATGCAGGAATGAGAGAACTTTGGGCTACCGGATGGATGCATAACCGAATAAGAGTAATAGTTTCAAGTTTCGCTGTGAAAATGTTGCTTCTGCCTTGGAAATGGGGAATGAAGTATTTCTGGGACACACTTTTGGATGCAGACCTTGAATGTGATATCCTTGGCTGGCAGTATATCTCAGGATGCTTACCAGACGGTCACGAGCTCGAGCGCTTGGATGATCCCGAGGTTTGTCCTGTTTTCACATCATAATCTGCTATACCATTTTATTTTACTGTTGCAAAATTTCATATATGCTATAAACTGTTTTCATAATCTATCTTGAGAGTTTTATGGAAATAAGCCGAAAACACATGGCTGTTTCCAAAAGCTCTCGTACAGTCACACAAGCGTTTATGTCAGTAGATAAACTCGTCTCGTTGTTTGGACAGATTTTAGGATCTAAATTTGATCCAGAAGGAGAATATGTAAGGCAATGGCTACCCGAGTTAGCAAGAATGCCAACTGAGTGGATCCATCATCCTTGGAACGCGCCGCTCAGCGTGCTTAGAGCATCAGGAGTTGAGTTAGGTCAAAACTATCCGAATCCAATAATCGATATAGATTTAGCCAGAGAAAAACTCACTCAAGCCATATTCAAAATGTGGGAAATTCAAGCAGCATCAAAAGCTTCTGGCTCCGAAGCAAGGGATGAAGTTGTCGTTGACAACGAAAATCAAGACATTCCAAAAGTTATCCTTAAGGACAAGGGTCCATGTGTTACTATTTCAGCTAATGATCAGAAAGTGCCAGCACTTCCGGATCCTAAGAATGAAATACCTATTAGAAAGAGAAAGAAAGGTACTGAAGAGAAGGGAAAGGAGCAGGAAAGTTCGGTAAATAACGAGAAAGACAGTAAGGTTTCAAGCCCTGACCAAGAGACTTGCTCTACCGCTGATTCTTCCGCATGTAAGAAGCAGTGTAGCACAAGCACATATTCATTTTCGGTTCCACAACAATGCTCTTCATCTTCGAATCTAAAATGGCCTTGGCAAGAACAAATTGACATGGAGCAAAGTTCAGGGAAAGATGGTAAGCATGCTTATACTTTCTTACACTTTGTTGGATATGTGTGCTACTAATGATAAGAATTACCATTTTCCATGCAGGGGCAACATGAGGTTAGTGATGTGAATCCAGTAGCAGGTGCAATCTCTTCATGGAAAGAAAATGGTGGCATAAATGAAGTGTATTCTGTTTTCTGTGGCTATATTCTGAATAAAATGGTTCTGAAATCGAATTCAAACAATAGCCAACAATGTATATTATTTAGTTGTTCCAATAAGAAGTTTTTAAGTATTCTAACAATCTTGTATACAAACTTCATTAACTGATCTACTACATAATAAATTATTCTCATTAGGCATAAGTCATGGTGCATTTACCTTGTTTTTTCTTTAAAACTTGATACCTATAAAACACCAACAAAAACACAATATTGACATGTAGACACTCTTTTGAATATGATGTGTCAGAGGCAGTGAAATTTAAGTTTTCACTGCACCAAAATGAGTGAACGAAAACCAAGCCTTGAAGTGCCAAAATTCAACTCAACCAAGGCCTTATCTATAGTACTAATCTCTACTTTCCATTTTCACTGCCACCGACTCAGTTGCTATTCTTGACCGACACTTATTAATGATCTATGTGCTGAATGCCATAATATCATCCTACAACCCTAAGAAAAGTCTCACATAACAAACCTATATAACCACATTTTCTTCATTCTTTCTCATCATCAATACACTATATCACACGTTTCTCTTTCTTTGTCTCTTGTTTGTTCCAATGTCTCTCTCACCTAAACTCCTCATCTTTTTATCCTTCCTCTCTTTCACCATCTCCATCTCCATAGCTCAAACCTCTTTCAAACCAAAAGCACTCGTTCTCCCCATCTCAAAAGACACTTCATCCTCAACACCTCAATACACAACCCAAATCAAACAAGGAACACCACTTGTCCCAATCAAACTAACACTAGATCTTGGTGGTGGCTACTTTTGGGCCAACTGTGAAAAAACCAACCATGTCTCATCCACCTCAAAACCAATCCTTTGCACCTCATCTCAGTGCTCACTCTTCGGCTCAAACGGTTGCAGTAGTAAAAAAATCTGTGGCCGTTCACCAAGCAACACAGTAACAGGTGTCTCCACATACGGTGACATTCACTCAGATACTGTTTCAATACATTCCACAAACGGAAACTATTCCACAAGAGCTGTTTCTGTTCCCAACTTTCTCTTCATTTGTGGCTCAAAAGTTGTACAAAACGGTCTTCCCAAAGGTGTCACAGGTATGGCTGGTCTTGGAAGGACTAAAGTTTCATTCCCTTCACAGCTTTCATCAGCTTTCAGTTTCAAAAACAAGTTCGCAATCTGTTTAAGTTCTGCATCTAGTTCATTTCCAAATTCAAATGGTGTTCTTTTCTTTGGTGATGGACCTTATAAACTCAACAACGATGTATCAAAAGTTCTCACTTTTACACCTCTTGTTACAAACCCTATTAGCACTGCTCCAAGCTCTTTCTTAGGTGAAAAGTCACCTGAGTATTTCATTGGTGTGAAATCCATCAAAGTTTCTGATAAAAATGTTAAACTCAACACAACCCTTTTATCTATAGACCGAAAAGGCTTCGGCGGAACCAAAATCAGCACGGTTAATCCCTACACTGTAATGGAAACATCAATCTACAAAGCTGTTGCTGAGGCCTTTGTGAAAGAGCTAGGAATTCCAACAGTTGCACCAGTAGCACCATTTGGAACATGTTTTGCTAGCAAAGACATTGGTTTTTCGCCAATGGGACCGGGTGTGCCGGGCATTGAACTTGTGTTGCAGAATGAGAAGGTTAAGTGGAGTTTCATTGGGGCTAATTCAATGGTTTCTGTTGGTAATAGTGATGTGATTTGTTTGGGTTTTGTGGATGCTGGACAATATGGTGCAAAAGCAGATCAAGTTGGTTTTGTGGTTGGTGGTTCAAAACCAATGACTGCAATTACTATTGGTGCACACCAGTTGGAGAATAACTTGTTGCAATTTGATTTGGATAATTCGAGGCTTGGTTTTAGTTCATTGTTCTTGGAGCATGATAACTGTGTAAACTTTAATTTTACTTCTTCTGCTTAGAACTTTATGTGTGTAAACTAGATGGTGAATAAGTGAGGTTCTTGTATTGATGTTTGGAAAAATAATGTATGATAGTTTAAATTAATAGACATAAACTTCTTAATATAATTATGATGGATCCAAATTCTAGAGAAAATGTAGGGCCTGTTTGTTTCAGCTTTAAAAAAATGGATTTTTTCTTTCTATTTTTTAAAATAGATTTTCCAAAACCGTTTTTCAAAATATTACAAGTTTTTTTATATTCGTTTTTTCTAAAATGAAACACTAATTTTGACATCCTAGAACATAAACATAGATTATTGAAGACCAAAACTTAGTCAAAATCGCAATTTTTTCAAAAAGTTATATTTCAAAAATGATTTTTATGAAAATCTATTTGAAATAGCTTCAAAATTAAGTGATTTTTTGAAATTTTGATATCCAAATTTTTTCTCCATAAATAGATGAAATACCTAAAATCACATTTTAAGAATAACTATTCAAACAAAATTTTCATTTGAAGCTTCTATAAAAAGTTTCTTTGTAAAAAAAATTTTCACAAAATTTTGTAACACTATAAAAATCATTTTTAAAAAAAGCCAAAACAAACGGGCCCGTAGTGGTGTGTGATGTTCTTACTGAGTTTCATACTAAACCAAACCATATGTTTTTTTTTTGTGTAAGCAAAATATATTAGATGGAGAACTAAGGGTTCTCAAAACCTGTTACACAAGATAACGAGATAAAACTCGATAAAAAGACATTGCCAACCAATTGGCCCTACGATAAAAAAAACAACGGTTTCTTACAAAAATCGTAGAAATTACAATTGGGGTAAGTAATTTCCCCCATGAAAGACCATCTCCATAACAACGTCTTAATTGCCCAAACCGTATTAAGAACGCTCCATGAGTCTTTCCGGAAAATAATACCGTTTCTAACTAACCATATACACCAAGTAATAGCCATCCAAATGCAACTTTGTCTACCCTCCTTCAATTTCATGTTTTTACAAAAGTTGTAACAAAACATGAAACTCCCCTTAGGGTCTTCCTCCATTACATCCGACATACCAATCCACTCCGCTATGTTCCTCCAAATTAACTTAACAATAGAGCACTTGAAAAAAGAATGCTCCATATTTTCGGATTCCGAATCGCAAAAAACACAATTATCCGAGTCATCCGAAAAACTCATACCTCTAATCTTCAGAAGATCCTTCGTTGGTAACCTGTTAAGCATAAGTCTCCAACCAAATGCTTTTGTCTTAAACGGGACATCCATCCTCCAAACTAGATTGAGAGCTACATCATTCCTATTAAAAGGACCAAAAGGACATAAAAAACCAGCATAATAATTATAGCAAGATTTTACCGAAAAAATGCCGTTAGCGTCAAGCTCCCAAGCCACAGCATCCCGGCCCTCTAGGTAGCAGCCAGTCGCCTCCACCTCTGCCCGGAACTGCCAGCCAGGAGAGTGCCGAACAGCACTAGCAGCAGCATATTCCGGTATGCCGAAACTCCCCCAGCACCAAGTTCCGTCCTTCCACCCTCCCATATTAGCGACGGAAACGCTCTTTAACAAAGACTCCGCGAAAAGAGAGGGATATGAGTGTTTTAACGAATCACTACAAAGCCACTTAGCTTGCCAAAAAGAAGTGGTGTACCCTCTTTCAACCTTGAACTTGCAATTGTTAACAATTGCATCCTTGGAGGGATTCTTACCTAAGGCAAGGATGTCCTTCCACCAATGAGATTGAGACGACCGGAGAGGGGTGAAATCTCCGCCATTGATCACTTGTAAGCAAATATCACCATACCTAGCACATAAAAGATTGTACCAAATAGAATCCGGTCCTTGAAGAATTCTCCACCTCCATTTGTCAAGAAGAGCAACATTGAAAACGTCAATCTTCTTCACTCCTAATCCTCCCTTTTCAACCGGAAGGCAAATATCGTTCCATCCCACCCAATGAATCTTTCTACGGTCCTCCGAACCTCCCCACAAAAAACTACTTTGAAGTTTAGTTAGCTCTTTAACAATCTTAGCCGGCATCCTAAAAAAAGACATCGTAAAAATAGATAGCGAGCAAAGAATGGACTTTAAAAGAGTAATTCGCCCTCCGAAATTGAGATAACGATTTTTCCAACCCATGAGACGCCTCTTAACTTTCTCCAAAATCGGATTCCAAGTCGAAATCCTCCGAGGATTTGATCCCACTAGAATGCCAAGAAATTTGAAGACTTTACCTTCCACCTTACAAGACAAAAGAGATGAAGCCTCTTCAAGCAATATGTTGGTGACGTTGATACCTATCAATTTGCTTTTGTGATAGTTGATACCAAGCCCGGAAACCATTTCAAACGCCTTCAAAATAGTCTTGATAGACCAAACTTGCTTCCAATTCCCTTCGCCTATCAATAAAGTATCGTCCGCGAATTGTAATACGTTCACCTCACACTTCCGTTAATGAGAAAACCTTCATATTCCTCCAAGGAAATTGCTTTCTTCACTAAAGTCGTGAGACCTTCCGCCACTAAAACGAAAAGAAACGGAGAAAGAGGATCTCCTTTCCGCAATCCGCGCTCCACCATAAATTCCTTAGTCGGGCTCCCATTAACCAGAATCGACATTTTACTTTGGAAAACCAAGAGTTCCATCCATCTCATCCAAGTCTCCCCAAAACCCATTTCTTTCATCATAAACCTAAGGAAATTCCAATTCACCTTATCGTAGGCCTTCTCAAAGTCAACCTTAAAGAGAAAACAACTCCTTCCTTCCTTATGAGCATAGTCGACTACCTCATTGGCTATCAAAACCCCATCAAGGAGATACCTTCCCGGGACGAACGCGCTTTGATTCGGAGAAATGATGGAATTCAACACCCGTTTCAACCTTCCCGCCAATAATTTCGAAAGAGCTTTGTACATACAACCGATAAGACAAATGGGCCTATAGTCGTCCAATCCAACCGGACTGTGGGATTTAGGAATCAAAGCAAGAAAGGAAGATGTCACCGCCTTAGACATAGCACCTCCGGAATGGAAACCTTTGAAAAAATCGATGAATTCCTTTTTGATGATATGCCAACATTTCTTAATGAATAAAAAAGAAAATCCATCCGGTCCCGGGCTTTTAGAGCCGCCGCAACCCCAAATAGCCTCCTTGATCTCACTTTCCTCGAAAGGCTTTTCAAGAAGCTCTTTCTCCTCCATACTAATGCTTTTGAAAGGCATATCTTCCAAGAAAGGTCTATTCCGATTCGTCTCCGTATATTTGCTAGCAAAGTGGGCGAACACTTCTTCCTTGACATCATTAACGGATTCTACCACGCCCCTCGAAGAATTAATGGGACCTAAGTGATTGATTCTTCTCCTCTCTTTCATTGCCTTGTGGAAAAAACCGCTATTTGAATCCCCTTCATTAAGCCATGCCAATCTAGATTTTTGGAGCAGCATATTCTCTTTGATTCTCATATTCAACCAAAACCGACTAGAAGCCTCTTTCCTACCTTTCACGATGTTCATCAAATCCCCTACGTCTTCCTCCTCTAGAATAGAGTCTCTCTTGTTAATCTCCTCCACTTCTTCTTCCACCGTCAAGTCAATACTCCCGAAAACCTCTCGATTCCACCATCTAAGTCTTTCTTTAAGTAACCGAAGCTTTTCCTTGAGGACAAAATCACTCCTACCCTCGACCGCCAATTCGTTCCAAGATTTCTTTACAAAGGGAATGAACGAATTGAAGGTAAACCACTCATTGTTGATTTTGAAAGGTTTCGGTCCCCAGTCTTCCTTGTCTTTGATAATCCATATAGGGCAATGATCGGAGATGTCCCGCCGACAAATGCTTTGGCCCACTATACCCCATTTGTTAACGATGGAGTTCTCAACAAGGAACCGGTCTAATCTACTCATCGAAAGCCCGTCCCCACTATACCAAGAGTACCTTTTTCCTTTGCAAGGAACATCGATCAAGTTACAATCGTCAATGAATTCCGCAAAAGCATTACACTCGGGAATGTTAGCCACCGAGGATCTCCATTTCCTCTCGCTTCTATGTTTTATAGAGTTAAAATCTCCCCCGACGATCCACTCTCCATCCGTAAATTTTCCTTTGAGGTTCACCAAGGTCTTCCATAATTGCTTTTTCTTGTTAATATCACAAGGAGAGTAAATGTTAAAAACATAGTACATGTCCCTGTTCCACATCACCTTTACACCCAAGAATCCCGCTCCAGAAAAATTGTTCAACACCGTAACCGTGGTTGTATTCCACAGAGAAATAATACCTCTAGACAAACCCACCGAATTATTGAAAGAGTAACCCACATCGTCAATCGTCCAAAAACTCTTAGCAATATCATCTTTCATGTCTGCAATTTTCGTCTCCTGAATAAGAAAAACGTCAGCCCGGCCTTTTTTAATAATGTTGCTTATCCTCCTTCGTTTCAACAAACTACACCCCCTCTAATGTTCAGTGATCCAATAATCATTGAGAAGAACGAAACTGCTCCTGCAAACCATCCTTGATGCTGCCCAAATCGCAGCCTGCTGGAACTTTCGGGACAGGGAGAGAAAAATTATCAGACAGAGACACCACCCCTAGAGCCTTAACCGATTTCAATAACCTATCTCCTCCGTCATCCTTCAAAAGATCCCATTTTCTAACGTTGTTCCTGCAGATATCCAAAAATTCAGGCTGTTCACCGTGAAGTAAACCGAACTCCGGCACAGACGAAATAGAAACTGAATTGCCAGCTAAAGACGATGGAGCCGTGACTGTGGCAGCACAACCGGCAGCATTAGAGAACCGATTTTGCGTCTTCCCCCTCCGAATGCCTTTTGATTTGATACGGTTAAGAAAGATTCAGGCTGTTCACCGTGAAGTAAACCAAACCATATGTTATTATTAACACATTTTCGTAACCACTAAGATTAAATAATCTTGACCAAACTTAATTAATATCATATGAATAAATAATCATTTCCACTATTAATTTATGTACTCTTTACTCCACTTTTTCTCCAAAAGAATAGTCAAATTTAAAAGACTTAACTACAATTTTAAAACAATGCTGATGAATTATTTGAGCTTCATCCCAATATAATAAGTCTTGACTTGTCATTTATTAAACTAAATGATAGTTTGACTTGATACAATAATATTTATTGTACGGTGAATCTTGAATATCAGTATATGTTAAACTTGTTAAATTTTGAAGAAAAAACAGAAGGATCAACCATATTTTTAGAAATATAATGGTTTGAAATTGAAAAGGTTAGAACAATAATGGGCATGAAGGCGGAGGTAAAGCCTCCCGAGGATGCTCCCGTAGAGAGGTGTTCGACCCTAGATGAGACAAACACCAAGGCCGTGAAAAAAAGATTTCTTGTCAAATGATGATTGTTAGGGCGACGAGCCTTGCTTAGATCAAATTGTTTGATTTTTTTTAGACGAGTTATCACTACAAGAAAACAGTTCCCCAGCGTCCTGAATTTGTGACGTGTTATTCACGAGGGAAAAAAAGACCTATTCCGACGTGAAACCCGCGTCAGTATAATATTTTAATGATTAATAATAACAATCACGTAAACACATGGGGAGTCAGAAAAAATAATTAAAAAAAATACTTGTGAAATGCTATCCACGTCGCAACAAATAAATTAAATTTTCAACCATTGAAATCTGTAAAGTCATATGGTGGGAAAATAAAATTTTCAATTTTTTTTGTTGTGAAGTGCTTATCACGTCGGAACTCTTCAACTCTGACTTTGAATGGACATGTGCAAGCTTTGGCAGGTAAGGACAGATGAAAAAATTAAAGTTTATGACTGTTAGGTCATTAGCGATGTGAAATAAATGTGTGTAAATAGCGACGTGTATTTAATGACGGAAAACCATTTGACCGTTGGATGCTTGCGACGTGTATTACACATCAGTAATTACCGATGTTCTGTACACGTCGCTAATCTCTTCATATATCTGTTTCAAAAACGCTATCCTTCTCACTTCCTCTCCGTCTCATTTTCTCTTCCTCTCTTCCTCACTTTTCTCATTTTCTTCCTCTCTTTTCTCAGCATCTAACAATTCCTCTCTTCCTCTTCTCATTCTGTTCCTCTTCCTCACACAATTTTTGAAGGTATATTTTTTCTAATTGTATTTTATATTTAATTTATTTATTTTTTGTATTGATTATGATTCTAATTTATATTAATTTTTTATTCAATATTTTGAAGTATATTTAATTTATTACTACATTGTTTTTTCCATGAACACATCTGGTTCAATAATTCTGTGGTGATGATCTTTGTATGCAATTTACAAATTACAAATTTATGAATTAAACAAACATGTGTCACAGGGACGGGGTAAAGGGTTGAATTGAGGACAAACTTGAATCAGATGTAATGTTAAAAAATGCTTTTAGAGCCATTACTGTTGCATTTCTACATACACATAAGTTAAAATTAAATGAGATTGCAAGCCTGGAGTCAAAAGTTGGATATGAATTTTCTGTCAAGGGACTCTTAATGGAGTCAACTACATATTTTTCTGGAACAGAACATGGAACTGGCTGCAGCTACGAGGTAATTGTTGTGGAACAATAACAACAACGCATAAGCGGTTTTCCCCAAAAGCTCCAACGGAGCACTTATTTCCCAAAGCGGTTTTTTCTGTTCAGAATGGAGTTGCTATTCAGTTTTGTCGTGTTTTGTTGTGGAAGGTAATGGAAAAATGGCTTTGAATTTGAAATGCTAAGACATGAACTGGTTAAAGATGAAGCATCCATTACTCTATTTTTTGTGTGTTAAATTTATCTTTGATATTGCTGATTAAAGATGAAAACGGTTCACTACTTCACCTACATAATTATATAGGAAAAATAATAATTTAGATTTTTTTTTTTAAATTTAGAAATACATTACCTACGGATATACCGTTCCTGTAGATTTATCTGCGGACTTACCAGCGAAATTTACAACGGATTTACCTGCGGATATTTTCCTGCCGAAAATATTACCCACGAAGGTTTTAGCTAGGGACTAAATACCGCAGGAAACACGTTTCCTGCGAAAATTTTGCTCAAATCCGCAGGAAAACAGAGTATTTCTAGTAGTGTATAAAACCGTAGTCCTTCCTACTAAGTTCACCATTGGACAAACTAAATGATTAAAAAAATTCATAAAGATATGTTTAAATATTTTAACAAGTGTTAATTTATTTTTAAAATATTTTGAATATCATTTATAATGTGTTTAAATTTTTAAAATATTTAAACAAATTTTAAAATAATCAAACACATTTTAAAAATATATCGAAACATTTTAAAAAATTCCTTGTCAAAATCAGACTCAAAAAATTATTATTTCTCATTACAAATCATTTGTAATCTTTTAAATAATATTCATTGTTATATAAGTTTTAATATAGTTAAAATCATGTATTTTTATAGTATACTATTGAAGTAATTTATTTTAAAATAACTAATTTTAAATTAATATTTGTTTACATATTAAGCAATAAATATTTATTTAGAAATATTATGTGTTAGATATTTTTTAATAAATATTTTTTAAATAATGTTATAAAAAGTATTACAGTATGTAATAAATTTTAAATATGTAATGAATATTTTATTATGTATAAAAATTATTATTATATATATATATATATATATATATATATATATATATATTAAAATTATTAAAGAAACAAAATGTCTAGCCTAATGGTTTGCGTTGCTAAACTGATATTCGATAATATACCTAAATAAATACAAGTTGTTGGTTTTGGTTTGATGTTCAATCCTTATTTACATCATTTCTGTCTATATTCTCATGCACAAATTTGATATATTTAACCTTGTATTTTAAAAAAATATGAAATCTTGTATAATTTTATGGATGTGATAAATTCTACATTCGAACGAAACAGATTTCATGTAATCAATTATCAAATTCGAAATTTTCAATAATTTTGTTGCATATTTCTTTTTTTTCTAATATTTTCAAAAATGTTAAATCTTCATCATTTTATGAATGAGAGAACTTCTACATTTGCAACAAATCATCATATAAGATTGGAGGAGACTAGAAGATTGAGGTATTTCTATAATTTTAAATCTGATATATTAATTAGATTATTGGTAGATTTGAATTAGATTGTTTTTTATGTTATATTTGTGTTAATAGATAAATATTATATTTTTTCGGTAATATCTGTGATATATTATTTAGATTATTGAATATTATTAGGTTAATGTAGTATGTAATATTTGTGATAATAGATAAATTTTATGTTTTTTCTGAAATTTTTGTGATATATTAATTAGATTGAATGTTATTAGGTTTATGTAGTAATTTATGGTAAATGATAGATATATATTTGTTTATGTTTTTTAATAAAACAAATTATATTTTTTATTATGTTTTTTATTAAAACAGATTATGTTTAATAGAGATATATTTGTTGTTGTTGTTGCTGAGACGAAGAACCAACATTTTGAGATGTAAAGGAAGCCATAGTAACACTTCTGAGATTTCTAAGTTTTCTTTTAGGGTTTGAGAAGAGAGAGAAAAGGTTGCAGAAATGCATAAACAGAAAGAATGAATGCGTGAAAAGAAAAAATGAAATGATGAGGGCTGTTTAAATAGACACGGATTTGAAAACAAATGCAATTAAATTATGAGAATGAACAGTTACAGAATGCAGAAAATCAAATGCATTTAATGTAGAGTGACGTTAGGTGGGATAACGTGATATTCGAAATGATTTGCACAGTTACCTAGGGCGGCGTCTCATCAACTGCACGCATGCTTGTCCAATTAAAACTTCTTATAAGAAAATAAATGATCATTTCAAATCTAATCTATATATCAGAACTTCTCATCCTTTCATTCTGAGCATAAATCCATACTGATATTCTTCAGAATGAACTTAAACCTATCTTCAGCAAGGGGTTTTGTAAAGATATCAGCCCATTGATGGTTTGTATCTACGAATTTTAAAGATAGAACACCCTTCTGAACATAATTCCTAATGAAATGATGTTTAATCTTAATATGTTTAGATTTGGAATGTAAGATTGGATTCTTAGATAAACAAATAGCAGAAGTATTATCACAGAAGATAGGAATGTTACTCTCATATATCTGATAATCTTCTAGCTGACTCTTCATCAAGAGCATCTGTGTACTACATCCAGCAGCAACAACATATTTTACTTCTGTTGTAGAGAGGGCAATTGTAGCTTGCTTCTTGCTGTACCAGGAGATCAGATGACTTCCAAGAAATTGACAACTTCCAGAAGTACTTTTCCTTTCAACTCTATCTCCAATGTAATCAGCATCACAATATCCTACTAAGTTGTATTCTTCAGATCTTCTGTAGAATAAACCAACATTAGTAGTACCTTTCAGATACCTCAGAATTCTCTTAACAACAGTTAAGTGAGACTCTCTAGTATCTGATTGGAATCTTGCACACAGACAAACACTGGATAAAATATCAGGTCTAGAAGTAGTAAGATATAAAAGAGATCTAATCATACCTCTGTAGAGCTTCTGATCTACCTTCTTACTTACCTCATCCTTACCTAATATACACGTTGGATGCATAGGAGTCTTTGCTTTTTTTCTTTCTGAAAGATTAAACTTCTTCAGAAGTTCTTTCACATACTTGGTCTGATGAACATAAGTTCCTTCAGAAGTTTGATTAATCTGGATCCCCGGGAAATACTTGAGTTCTCACATCATGCTCGTTTCAAATTCAGCCTGCATAGACTTAGCAAACTCCTTTCCAAGTGTAGAATTAGATGTTCCAAAGATAATATCATCAACATATATTTGACAAATTAAAATATCCTTTTTAAAGGTTTTATAAAAGAGAGTTGTGTCCACTTTTCCTCTAGTGAAACCATTATCCAGAAGGAAAGAACTTAATCTTTCATACCAAGCTCTTGGAGCTTGCTTCAATCCGTATAATGACTTCTTTAGTTTAAAAACATGTTCTGCAGACTTAGAGTCTACAAAACCAGGAGGTTGATGGACATAGACTTCTTCATCTATATAACCATTTAAAAAGGCACTCTTAACATCCATCTGATACAGAGTGATGTGGTTCTGAGTGGCAAAAGAAATTAATAAGCGAATAGATTCTAACCTGGCCACTGGTTCAAAGGTTTCAGTATAGTCAATACCTTCTTGCTGACTATATCCCTGAGCAACCAGTCTGGATTTGTTTCTTACAACTTCTCCTTTTTTGCTTAGTTTGTTTCTAAAGACCCACTTAGTACCAATGATGTTAAATCCTTTTGGTCTAGGAACCAGATCCCAAACATCATTCCTTTTAAACTGATTTAGCTCTTCTTGCATGGCAATTATCTAATCTGCATCCTCCAGAGCTTGATCAACAGAAGTTGGCTCGAGCAGATATACAAGACCAAATTGACATTCTGCAGTGTTCTTAAGGAATGCTCTTGTTCTGATGGGATCATCTTTCTTTCCAAGGATAACATCTTATGAGTGAGTAGAGTTGAGTTTAGAAGATCTTCTGATAGTTGGCTCTTCAGAAGTTCTGAGATTCTCTAGTGAAGCAGCAACTTGATCTTCTGAAACTTTGCTTCTGGGTTCTTCATGATCTAAGTTAGAGATTTCTATATCTGCAAAATTCTCAAACTGCTTTGGCTTTTCAAGACCAAGCTTATCATCAAATATGATATTGATTAATTCTTCAACAACCAATGTTTCAGTATTGTATACTCTGTAGCCTTTTGAGCGTTTATAATATCCAAGAAGGAAACCCTTTTGTGCCTTAGAATCAAACTTATGCAGATGATCTTTAGTATTCAGAATATAACATACGCATCCAAATGGATGGAAATATGAAATGTTGGGCTTTCTGTTCTTCCACAATTCATAAGGAGTCTTGTTAAGAATAGGTCTTATGGAGATTCTATTCTGAATATAACATGCAGTGTTAATTGCTTCTGCCCATAAATGCTTAGGTGAACTGACTTTAACGAAATGTTGCCGTAAGCAAGAGTCGCCACCGACTTTTTTTATCCAAATTAAAGAAAGGCTAAAAGAACAGAAAAAAACCTTTTTAAAGAAAACTGAGTTCGGGGGGTAATTTATACAAAGGGGACGTGTAAGGCACCCTTTGCATCCATGGTTTTCCATGGGCTCTTAATTGCTTTGCTCTTTAGTTTTGAAGCCAAAAGTTTTAGAAATGTAGAAGAAGAAGAGATAAGGACTTTAGCTCGTAAAATGAGCGTAGCCTTATGAGTTTTTAGAAAAAGGGTAGAAAAAGAATTTTAAACCAGAGCAAAGCAATTAGGGGAAAATTACCTGGTTAGATGAAAAATGTTCTTTTAGCCTTTCAGGGCTATCCATACCATAGGAGGGTAGGGAAGTCCTTTTATTTGGAGGTTAAAGGGTCGTCGAATTATCGTTCGCCACAAGACTGTCCCTGCCATAGAGGGGGCAGGTAGTCTAAGGGAAGGATCAGAATAGCCATTGTTAGGCAACCAGAGGATACCTCAGCACTTCGTAGGCAACTTCGAGGGACGAGATCATATTAGCGAATCGAAGGCAGCATCATTGGGACTTATGATCTTGAGAATGAACTGAGGGCAACATTGCTGAGGTATCCTCGTATACGAGGGACTTGGCTATTCTGCAATGAAAAAAACAAAAGGTAACAAGGCAACAGGCAACGAGAGAGGTTACCATAAAAGGTGCGTGGGTGCAACAATCACGTGACCAGATTCAGTTATATTATCTTGTAATTAGGTGATTCTAGATTCAGTTCGAGGTTACCACTCCCTAGGATTACTAACCACGCAGTTGAACAATATACAGATTTAAGTGCCTTTAAGGCCACACAATACAACCAGGGAACAGTTACATAATTAGCCATGGGGACGGGGAAACAGGGCAATAATAAAACTTCAATAGAGCAGTAGGTCTGACACAAATAATAATTTAAGAGAAAGAAATTAAAATAAGTTAGGTTTTAGGGTTACCGACTAATCGAGCCTTGACCGGCTGGCTAACCCTGAAAATTGGAAAAAAGGAAAATAAACACAAAGGGGTGAGTGTATGGCCAGTTCATTGATATTGAAGATAAAACCATAATTTTAAATCAGAAGGGCAAAATAAATAATTAAATTAAAAAGCAAAAATAAATATTTAAATTAGAAGAATAGAATCAGGGACTTAGCTTTGATCTGATATGGCTCGTAGTCGGAGGAAATCCTGGTGCTAAACCTGGAAAACTACACAAGGAAAACATTTTCAGTGCAGGCATGATCTTCGTGAACCCTGACTAGAGTACGAATCAATATGATTAATAGGATAGATGAAATAAATTTAATTAATTATTGGTTTCTCAACCTAATTAATTAAATCGGCGGAAAACAGGTTTCGATTAAATATCTAACATTTATATTTTTTTTAATCAATTAATAAAAATTAAAAGATTAAATAGGTGATTTAAATAAATTAAATTAATTTTAAACACTTAAAATAAAAAATAAAAATTATTTAATGATAATAATAATAAAATAAATATATATTATTATGCTTCTTTGAAAAAAAAGAAGAAATTAAAAAATAAATTTGTTTTCTAAAGAATTTTATATAAACAATATAAAATAAAAATAAAACAAATTATTTAATTAAAAAGAAAAAAAATGGAAAAAACTTAGCTGGATCGTGTGTGGCGCGTGCTGAGGGGCTATGATACACCTGCAGGCTTTGGCTCGTCGGATGAGAGGTTGATACGATCCAACGGATGGATGGTGAAGGCGCGTGGTATTGCCATAGGATGGGAAACACTAGATCCAGAGGCACACTCAGTCAAAGCGCGCGCTTCCCAGTTTGAATGGGCCAATGGGATTGCGCCACGCATCGTCTTCCTCACCAAAAAAACCTGTAACACTCTTTTACAGCGCTCTTGGCAAACACGCTATAAAATATCCTTACCTATTACACCTGCCAAAAGCAAAAGGGGCCCAAAACACAGCAAAAATTCTTCGCGACCATACCGATGAGATCGTCCAGAGGTCACAAATTCATTGATACAAGAGTTTTGAACTAATTTTACCTCAATGTAAAAACCCTCTTTCGAACCTAAAAACCTAGCTATGGCATATCGTTCAATCAAGCACGAAAACATAATTAAAGCTCCAGAATCCATAAGAGCATGAACATGATTCTGAATATGCAAACGAAATTCAATTATAATGCACAAATCATTGGAATCGAAGAAGTTTAAAAGAACGCAAACCGTGAGCAATAGGAGACGATTCTGAGTGCCTCAACCTTGGAGAACGATTGGGAATTATTCAGAGATGGCCTGGGAAGGTGTTTGAATCCTCTAAATACCTTGAATTGAACCCTATCTCCAAAAACCAGTTTGACTTTCTTGAGTTTTTCAAGAGTTGATTATGGTTCCTTTGGCTTCCGAATCCGTGAAACCTTGCTTCTGAATGGTTTATATATTTATAATGCAATCTTTTAGGTCAATAATTATGGACTGAATCCCTTTGAATCAATGATTGGTAATTTGGCAAAATTTGATTTGAAAATCTTACTAAATTTGTCCAATATTTGATTCAATCACTCTTAGACTTAATTGCACGAAATTTGGGTGTTTATGAGGTATGATTTTTGCTTGGATTTGATTTCAATAAGATCTCTAAGTGAATATTTGAATTTCATATGATTTATATAAACTAATCATCATTTTTAAATGATAAAAAATTCATAAAAAATCAAATAATATTCAAAAATTCGTGGTAATTAAATTTGAGACCTTGGATGACTTGTGGATCAAGATTGGGCCAAAAGAGCTTGGACTTGTTTGAAATAAAATCCATTTTGAACCACTTTTCTTCACATGTTTCTCTTCAAAATTAGTCAACTTTGACAAGGCATATCTCCTTCAATTTTTAAGATATGGAGAAGTTCTAGGACTTTTTAGAAACCTTGAAGAGCCCTCTAACCAATGTTTTTGGTCTCACGTAAAAATAAATTTCCATTCTCTCTGTGTGCTCTTTTGAAAAAGATGACTTTTGGTTGACTTTCAAAGAGGACCTATAATGTTTTGATCCATATCTCTCAAATGAAGCATTTTTAGACTTGGCTTGTGAGAGACCAAATTGTAGGGAATTCAATTTCCTTCAAAATAAGCTTTGGATGGAAAATTTCTGATGATCCATGTGGGAGTTATGGCTGGTCAAAGTTCAGTTGACTTTCTCCTATGAAAACCCTAATTTAGAAACTTTTGAATTTATTGATTTCTGATCTTTCCTTGATGAACCATGATAAAATCTTGATCAAATGGTGAATGATACTTCAAAATAAGGATGTTGACAAAAAATCAGGAGTTTTGAGTGTACTTTGACCATAGTTGACTTTTAGGTCAAATCAGTCGACTGTTGACTTTCTGAGTAATTGAGTGATCAACTCTTTGAATTGAGACCTGAATTTGTCATGGAGGTAGTTTGGAATATCATAAACCATAGGAGATGCCTTGGAGCTTTTGATCCATAGATTTTCTTCAGAACAACAAAAACCCTAGTTTCTTGAACCTTGTTTAGGAGGGGTGTCTTTGAGCAAAGTGCGTTGACTTGAGTTTGAACAAGAGAAATAGTATGGGAAAATTTTGGGGTATGAAACTTAGCCACATTGGTTTCATTGATCATGGTTCTGGCCATTTCTTGTAGAGTCCTATTCTTTCGTTCTACAACTCCATTTTGCTGTGGAGTTCTAGGACAAGAGAAATCATGCGCAATACCATTTTCTTTGAAATAAATTTCAAAGAATCTGTTCTCAAATTCACCACCATGATCACTTCTAACCTTTATGATTTTACACTCTTTCTCAGATTGGATCTTAGTGCAGAAATCAAAGAACACTGTATGAGACTTATCCTTGTGTTTCAAGAACTTTAGCCACGTCCATCGGCTGTAGTCGTCTACGATGACTAATCCATATTTCTTCCCTCTGACAGATGCTGTTTTGATTGGGCCAAAAAGATCAATGTGCAGAAGTTCTAGCGGCCTAAAGAAAGAGACAACATTCTTAGACTTGAATGCAAGTTTTGAGAACTTCCCTTTCTGACATGCTTCGCAGAGAGCATCTGATTTATATTTCAAATTAGGGAGACCTCTAACCAGATTAAGTTTGTTAATCTGAGAAATATTTCTCAAACTAGCATGACCTAATCTTCTGTGCCAGACCCACTGCTCTTTACTAACAGACATAAGGCAAGTAACCTTCCGATTCTTAAGAACTTGAAGATCAATCTTATAAATGTTGTTCTTTCTCTTGCTTGTAAATAGGATTGAGCCATCCTTCTGACTAATAGCCTTACAAGACTTTTGATTAAAGATTATGTCATAACCATTGTCACTTAATTGACTTATGGAAAATAAGTTATGAGCTAATCCATCTACTAGCAGAACATTAGTTATAGAGGGAGAGTTACCAGTACTTATGGTTCCAGAGCCAATGATTTTGCCCTTCTGATTCCCTCCAAACTTAACTTCTCTAGCAGATTTAAGCATCAAGTCTTGGAACATAGACCTTTTCCCGTCATGTGCCGGGAGCACCCAGAGTCCAGGTACCATGACATGTTTTCCTTTTTCTTCTTTGTTGTCAAGGATATCTGCAACATGAATTATCTTTTCCTCAGGTACCCATATTTTCTTGGGTCCTTTTGGGTTAGTTCTCCTCAAGTTCTAATTGAACTTGGGTTTAGCATGATAATTAACAGGAGGTACAACATGATATTCCTTATTCTGAGTCACATGATATTTTCTATTATGTGTCACATGCTTCTTGGTGTGTGTTATGTGGAAAATTTTAGCATGTGATGTGTGCCTAATATCATGGGAGTGGCCATACTTGAATTGATCATACAGAGGTTTGTATGAGATTTTCATCTCGTCAACAGATTCAAGTTTGTACGGGGTTTCACCCTCATATCATATGCCAACTCTCTTGTTTCCACTAACTGCATATATCATAAAGGCTAGCTGACTTCTGCCAATACCTCTAGATAGAAACTTTCTAAAACTCAAGTCATATTCCTTGAGAATATTGTTCAAGCTTGGAATAGACTTTTTTGAACTAGAAGATGATTCAACATCTTTGGATATTTTTAAAACCTTTTCCTTAAGTTCAGAATTTTCTGCTTCAAGCTTCTTAGTTTCAGATTCAAATAGCTTCTTCAGCTTTTTCTATTTGATACTAAGTTGAGCCATGAGTTTCAGAAGTTCAGTTAGACTAGAAACTAACTCTTCTCTAGATAGTTCAGACAATACCTCTTCAGAATCTGAGTCTGATGTAGATTCTAATTCATCAACGGTGGCCATCAATGCAATGTTAGCCTGCTCATCTTCAGAGTCTGATTCTTGGTCCGAAGAATCTGGTTCATCCTAAGTAGCCATCAAGCTTTTCTTCTTTTCGAATTTCTTCTTGGGCTTTTCCCTCTGAAGCTTTGGACACTCATTCTTGTAATGTCCTGGCTCTTTGCATTCAAAGCAGGTCACCTTCTTCTTGTCAGATCTTCTGTGTCCAGAAGATTCCCCTCTTTCAGGCCTTTTAGAACTTCTAAAGTTCTTGAACTTCCTTTGTTTACTATTCCAGAGCTGATTTACTCTTCAAGAGATCATGGACAGTTCATCTTCTTCTCCTTCTGATTCTGACTCTTCAGAATCTTCCTCTTCATCCTGAAAAGCATTAGTACATTTTTTATTGTTAGATTTTAATGCAATAGACTTACCTTTCTTCTGAGGTTCATTAGCATCCAGCTCTATTTCATGACTCCTCAGAGCACTGATCAACTCTTCAAGAGAGACTTCATTCAGATTCTTAGCAATCTTGAATGCAATCACCATTGGGCCCCATCTTCTGGGCAAGCTTATGATGATCTTCATGACGTGATCAGCCTTTGTATATCCCTTGTCAAGCACTCTTAATCCAGCAGTCAGAGTCTGGAATCTTGAGAACATTGTTTCAATGTTTTCATCTTCCTCCGTCTTGAAAGCTTCATACTTCTGGATTAAAGCAAGAGCTTTTGTCTCCTTGGCTTGGGAATTCCCTTCATGAGTCATCTTCAATGATTCATAGATTTCATGAGCAGTTTCTCTGTTTGATATCTTCTCATATTCAGCATGGGAAATAGCATTCAGCAGAACAGTCCTTGACTTGTGATGATTTTTGAATTGTTTCTTTTGATCATCACTCATTTCTTGCCTAGACATCTTTACTCCACTAGAATTTACAGGATGTTTGTAACCATCCACGAGTAGATCCCACAAGTCACCATCTAGACCAAGAAAGTAACTTTCAAGTCTATCTTTCCAATATTTAAAGTTTTCACCATCAAACACTGGTGGTCTAGTGTATCCATTGTTTCCATTTCCATTGTATTGTTCAGTAGGAACAGGTGTAGCTTTTGATGGACCAACCATATTGACTTAGTGTTTTTATCCCTGAATCTTTTACTAACACAGTTAAGTGCTTGCACCTAGAATCGGCGCTCTGATGCCAATTGAAGGATAGAAAAACACTTAGAAATGGGGGGGGGGGGTTGAATAAGTGTGACTTTAAAAAATCTTAAGATAAAAACAATGAATACGATTATTTTTATCCTGGTTCATTGTTAACGAAACTACTCCAGTCCACCCCCTTAGAGTGATTTACCTCAACTGAGGATTTAATCCACTAATCAATCTGATTACAATGGTTATCCACTTAGAAAACTTCTAAGTCTTCTAGAGTATACTGATCACAACTTGATCACTCTAGGAATTCACCACTTAGATAACCTCTAAGTCTTCTAGAGTCTACTGATCAACCGATCACTCTTGGAACCTTTTACAATCAATGTAAAATAAATGTTTACAAGAGTATTGTTTTGCTTCTAATCAAGCTATAATCACAACAGTGATATTTCTCTTAAGTTCTAAGCTTAACACTCACTAAATATTACAAGAGTTTGTGCGGATGAAGATGAAGTTCGTGAGCTTTGAATTTGACAGCGTTTTGGTATAATGCGTAAGTGTTGTGTTTTGCTTCACATCATAACTTCTATATATAGGCGTTTGAGAAGATGATCGTTGGGAGCATTTAATGCTTTGCATGAATAGTACAAAGTTGCATTTAATGTTTCACACTTTTGTCAACTACCTCGAGCCATGCTTTTACTGCTTTTACTGACTTTGCCTTTTGTAGCTTCTAGCGTTCCTGTCAGAGATTATACTTAGTAGCCTGTCATCTTGTACTTGCTTCTAAACTCAGATTTCTAGATACAACGTTTGAATTTTCAGAGTCAAACAGCTTGGTGCAGAGCATCTTCTTGTCTTCTGACTTTGAAGAGCTTGAGTGTGATACCGTTCAGAACTTCAGTGCTTCTGCTTCTGACTTCATGATCTTCTGATGCTTCATAGTCCATGTTCTGATTCTGCTTGACCATCTTCTGATGTCTTGCCAGAGCATGTTCTGATGCAGCCATCCAGAACCTTTGAGTCATAGCTTCTTAACGCTGATTTGTGCATACTCTTTATATGTTTCCTGAAATGGAAAATGCAAAGGATTAGAGTACCACATTGTCTTATACAAAATTCATATATAATGTTATCATCAAAACATAGAATATTGATCAGAACAAATCTTGTTCTAACACCTTTTTTTTCTTTTTGTATGATTAAATTTTGTTTGTATGATTATCTCACGTGTCATTATTAGGGCTGTTATGGATCCGGTCCGGATATTTGCTATCCGAGAACCAGATCGAAATAGTAATCGAGTAAATTCGGACCAAACTGAAACGGTAATGGACCATTTTTTTGGACCGAAATCGGACCGTTACTTCGGATATCCGACAAAAGTATCTAATAAATATTCAATATAGTATCCATTTTTGGTATCAGATAAAAAATTATTCATTCCCTGACCGAGTAACATTTCGGCCAGTCCATTGGTCCGGTTCCAATGGACCGGTTCTCGGGTGATTTTTCGGTTCTATAGTTCCAATAACAGCCCTAGTCATTATCAACAATTTCTATTTTATTTTAATCAAATATCAAAATTTCTCTTTTTCTCACATGTCTCTATCAACAAAATACAAATTTAAAAATATCTTTATTTGAAACACAAAATTCTAAATGTCAAACTTTTTCTCACAAGTTACTATCATCAAAATATCTATTTTATTTTAATTAATAATTATCTTTATTTGAGACATAAAATTCTTATTTTCAAATGTCAATATTTCTCTTTTTCTCACGGAGCACTATCATCAAAATATATTTTTTATTTTAATTACAATTGTCTTTATTTAAGACACAAAATTCTTATTTATAAATGTTAAAATTTATCTTTTATTTTACTGATTACTATATGCAAAATATTTATTTTATTTTAATTAACACGTCTTTATTTGAAACAATTTTTTATTTTCCAATGATAAAATTTTTATTTCTTTTTTAAAATTTATTTTAGAGACTTTCTTATTTTTTTTAAATTATTTAATACAATTAAATTTATATTATATTATTGAATTTATAATTAAATAATGTATTTCAAATATATATATATATATATATATATATATATATATATATATATATATATATATATATATATATATATATATATATATATATATGCAATGCTAAATAACACGACTCATTCATCTACGAAATATGACGATTGGCTAATTAAGAGATGAAATAAAATAAATAAGAGAGAGAAAAGTGGAAAATGGTTATTATATGGGTGAGAGAAAATTGGAAAATGGTGGTAACATGTTTCATCCAAGGGTTGCTATTAATTCGTTTGAATTCGTACATGTTGGTTGTCGTACCAACAAGCATTTTTCATATATATATATATATATATATATATATATATATATATATATATATATATATATATATATATATATATATATATATATATATATATATATATATATATATATATATATATATATATATATATATATATATATAACTAGTATTTAGACCCGTGAGAGGCATGGATTAAATATTTTCTAAGTAAATTTTTTTTTAAAAACACTTATAATTTACAAATTTTACATATAGTAAGATTATTATTGTATAGATAAAATGTTATTGTTATTAATAATATACCTAAAGAAGAAGTTTGTATGTGGAGATTAAAAGTAAAGAAATATACCAATCTATTTTTCATGTATAAAACTTTAGATATATGATTGTATTTTATTGGACTAAACAATTTACATATCTTATGTCTTGTTGCAATATAAATTTATTTTGGATTTCTAAATTTTTTTATATTACTCCTCGTATTAATCGTTTCTTGCTTTTACAGGGGTGATTTTATATGATGAGAAATGATAATTCATATATATCTGAAGTTGGATAATTATAATTCAAGTAAAATTAAAAAATAAAATATATATTCTAAAATTAAGTACATAATAATATAATGGATTTATTTGAATTAACCACCATTATATTTGGAAAATATAAATAATTAGTAGTAAACTAATATTAAAATAATTAAATTATTTATTAAAATTAACTTTTATTATAACTAAATCATTATAGTTAGAGTTGAATAAATGTTTTTTTTTGAATTTATGTCATTTTATCCTAGTCTTTGTAAATTTACAACGTATCACAACCCGTTAATAATTGCAAACACAACAACTTGGACAATTTGATCTGCTAATTTATGCGGATCGAGTTAAAATTATAATTAGAGAAGTTAGATAATTATAATTCAAGATCAAATTAAAATAATAAAATAATTTTTTAATATCATATTTCTTCTTTAATATTTAATTTTATTTCGATTTATAAAAACAACCTATTAAATTTATTAGATTTAAAAAGATTTTCAAAAACCAAAATGGTTACCTGCCAATTTAATAAAAACTACTTTTTTTTTGTTTGTTGTGAAATCAATCAAAGAGAAAAAAATTAAGTGAGAGGTTATACTCCCTCCGGTCGTATTTATAAGAAAATATCATTTTTTAAATACATTAAATAAATAATGTATCTGGACAATATATGGACAACAGAGAAAATATAGTTCGTTCCAATTAGGTTTAGTTGTTGTCATTGCCTTTGGCAATCTTAATGAGATTTCCTGACCATATAAAGATTTGCAGCAACAATATTGATCTGTCAAAACAAAGTTAGTACTTCCTCCATTTTTTATTATAAGTCGTTTTAGACTTTTCACACAGATTAAGAAAAATAATAATTGTTGTATGAAAATGAGAAATTATGAAGATTTTTACAAAATTATCATTCTTTAATGACATGTGGAAGATAAATTTATATAATTGAAAGGAGAGAGAATAATAAATACTTAAGGATGTAATAGGAAAAATAACATTAATTATTCATTAGAATTGTAAAACGACTTATATTTAAATACAATTTTTTTTCCAAAACGACTTATAATAAAAAATGGACGGAGTATATATTAATTTCAAGAACTTAACACTAAACAATTTAATACCAAAGTAGGGACCTCAAATATTATACAGTTTTTAGAAATTCATAATATTAAACCATGAAAACATTCACATTGCCTTCGATGAAACCATGAAAACATAGATGTTAAAACTAACGATTAGTTCCATAGAAATGGAAGTAATTAAATACGTGAAAAGAATTAGAGAATTGTAAACAAATATATTCTAAGATTGGTAAAACAAAATCTTATCTTTTTTTCACTGAATTTTCGAAATATTCTAAATTCAAATGGAAATGAAATTATAACAGATTGAATGAAATTGAAATAATAGAAATTAAAGCAATGAAAGTTGGAAAGAAAAGATACAATATAATGGAAAGGGGAAGTAATGAAATATTTGAAAAATGGAAGAAATGAAATATTGGAATAAAAAATGAAATTGCATCGGTAATGTAATGATACTACATTGGTAGTATATGAGACAAAACTAAATTTGTGGTTTATCTTTCGTACTGATATCAATTGTATTTGTATTGAATAATACTATGCTTTGAAAAATGGAAAGGATGCATAATTGCTATGTTTTGAAAAGTGGGAAGAATGTAAAATTGCAATGATAAGGCGTGAAACAATGCATGTGTGCAAAAATAAAATAATTAACAATAAATTTTAGAAGACTAAATCAAATATGAAATTATTTAAAATAGAAAATAAAAATTATAACAATAATAGTAAAAATTTTCAAAGTAGAAACTATTAAAATAGTAAGTGGTCCATAATAGTAATATTTGTCAAAATTTCCAAAAAAAAAATCATTTTGCTTTATTATTATTACTAGTACTTAAATCTGTGCAAGACACGGGTTAAATATTTTCTAAGTAAAAAATTTTATTTTATACAAATTTTACTTATAGTTAGATTACTATTTTATAGATAAAATGTCATTGTTATTAATAATATACATAAAAATGTCATTGTTATTGTTATTGTTATTAGAGTTAAAAGATAGTGCACTGACGGTGTAAAACTATTTTACACTGTCATCCAATAGAAAATCGTAAAAGTGTCATGTCGTTAAATTTTTTTAAATAAAAAAAAAAGTTTAATTAAATACATGAGTGGTGATTGGTTGACAGTATAAAAGTTATTATTATTATTATTATTATTATTATTATTATTATTATTATTATTATTATTATTATTATTATTTTATTATTATTATTATGGGAAACAAAATGAGTTTTTTTGAAAAACAAAATGCAGATACAAATCAATA